>NW_024582505.1:1024636-1059420 GCF_018398535.1 Haplochromis burtoni
AAAATCCTCTTTTATAATATTGCACTGGACTGATTTAAATGTGGGTGCAGAACTTAGAAGACATCACAACTAAAAATCCACCAGGTTACAAAGTGACGACATACAGGAGGGGACAACTGTAGCCACAGAGGAAAAAGGTGGGAGAGAGCAGTGTGAAATAAATAAATAAAATAAATGCACGGTTTTTAATTTTTCTGAGTGAGCTTCTTATCTTTTTATTGATTTGCTTGACTAGCTGATGGAGCTGTAGGGGGGATGGGGGAGACTGAGGTTTGGGCTCCTCACCATGGATACATAAATCTTATCTGCTCTGCTGATGTGTTAAAAGATTGTCTCCGTGGTTGTTTGACAGCGCTCGCACAGGCACCTGAACAAAGACACCCAAGGTAAGAAGCACGTGCTGTTTTGGAAAGAGTATTTAGCGTGACAAAGGCAGCGTTACGCCTGGTGAGAGTCAGTGGAAGTGTTAAAACCCTCTGGGCTCTCCTGTCATTACTAAAAAGTAACCCCGACTATAGTCAGCATAGATTAAAAGAAAAGAACAGAGTAGCAGCACTCACTAAATATAAAACTATTTTATTCTTTCAGTTAGTATTCTTTTGAAAACTCCCGATCAATTCTCACCTTCCTTGGCTCAGTGCTTACAGAAAACCAGCTTACTTAATACAAAAATCAGGAAACCGATAACCGATACCATGTGACAATGTCCCTCTTAGCTCTCAAACAGTAGCACCTAAGAAGCCTCCATTGATAGTCACACTGAGAAAATTATGCAGCTTTATTTCCGTGGCATGTTTTTTTTTCCCCCATGGTGTGTATAAATATGTGTGTGAGGCACAAAATGATGAGCATGTCACCTGATGTGTCTCTCAGGACTGAAAAATGTGGGCTGTAAACAACAACTCAGGGCTGAGACAACACACATGATGAGCTCTTTGCTCATTTTCCCGTTCCCAAATTAAACCTCACCATTCTGCTACACTGAACACCAGGACAGTCAACACTGACAGAGGATTAACACAATCCCACATCAGCACGAAAAACAAACCACATTTTTAACCACAGGTTTTGATCCCAGGGCTGCGGAAGCAACAGGAAAGAGCTGCAGTTGTGAAAAGCTGCTTATCAAAATAACTTTCCTAAATGTCTGGAAAATGATGCTCCTTAGAGAGCAACCAGTGGGATGACCTGCTGCTCTCTGGTATCAGTTTTAGAATTACCATTATTTCTCAAGACCTGATCATTTTGGTGAGAGAGGTGAACTATTTGGCAGTTGTAGTTGTGATTATTATACAAAGGGCTGCTGCGCACACAATCTGACATAACTTAAAGTTATAAAGCAACAACAGTTAAATTTAGCGTATAGACTGCAACAACATAAGGCGAGCCTTTTTAACCTACAGAGCATCCTTGGTGGTTTGCTTCCGCATTAGCTTTTCATCCCTTCATCTGCGCTGGTATGTGTTGCACTATGTGACACCTGGGCCTCTTTATCCTTCAGCACAGGTAGCCAAAGCATCTCCCTTACAGCTCAGTTCATTTTACGAAGCAACTCTGTGTCCCCCAAAGACAGCTCTATAAAACAATGTGCCTAATAAACACAATTTCTCTCCCCATCTCACTCCAAACGACTCCCTACTTCCAACTTTATTACTTCTAAGGGGGACAAAGCACTGTGAAAAAAGAGACGCTGTAGGTGGACAACAAGTTCCTTCTTGCACTTTAGAAAGAAACCAAACAAACAATCTGTCAGTGTCTTGCAGGGAGGTTTATTCTTTCGCAAGTTAGATATTGCAGTAGTCATGGAGTAAGTGCTGAACAGGCTGGGTCATGCTTCATTTAGAGAATAGAGAATGGGGACAATATATAGAATCCTTTTTTCATATGCAAATGAGTACAATTACTACATTACAAGCAACCTCAGAGCCTAAAAATACTACATACAAGAGCTAATGGCACGACCACCATCAGTCTCGTCTTACTGCCTTTATTGGACTAGATAAGTTGACGAGCATCTTATGGTTAAAAAAAAAAAAAAAAAAAGGATTCTGTGATGGCATGTGTGACTCAGCAGACAGCGAAGCTACCCACCCTCTGTGCTGCTGAATTTCTCTGTCAACCTCACTGATTTCACTAAGAGACTAAATCGATCTGTGTACCAACAGAAACCAGCTGCATTTTTCTCTAAGCATGACCAAGAAATTTCAAATGCTTTCAAACAAAAAAAACAAGTAAATACAGATAAAACATGCCTTGCAAAAAGCTGAAATACTGAGCCGATTAATTATTCACTGATATCTATGTGAATTTAAATTTAATTCAGTTATCACCAACTGTTTTGTTATGGTACAATCGTCCCTTTTTCTGAATACACAGCACAACCGAATTACTATTTATCTTGTGATAATAACTCAAGGGGCTCAATACACACAATCACCTTGTGTGTTCTTTTATTCATAAGCATTCTAGTCAACTTGTTTACTAAGATTAGTACTTGCTTTCAAATCAAAGTGTTTTTCTATTGATCCATGTCAAAAAAAAAAAATCAAAAACAAAAACCAATCACATCCACTGTGATTTAATGTGTCAACCAAAACAAAACACATAAAAGGTCCAGTGGGCTGCCAGCACTTTTTAGAGGAGCTGTAATTCAGACTGAGGATGAAAGTGCTGCAGACGGGTCTGTTCTGAGCTACAGTGATTCAAGGTGTTTCAGAACAAATGAGCTAGCAGTTATCAAATGACTGTCCCCGTTAAGAAGCTGGAAGGCTTGATGCCTCTAAAATGAACAGCTAATTAAAAAAAAAGACACCTCTTAAAAAAGCACCTGTGTTATGTTTGCCAGAGAACAGAGTTATTGCTTGATAGATGCATTAAGAACAGTTAAGCAAAGTGGCTCTTAAGGCAAAGTTTCCATCAAGTGAAGTGAACCCGAGGCAGATGAAGACTGACAGACTTTAATTTGCTAATGTTTGCAGCTTGAATTTGTTAAAAGTATCCTGCTGGCTTGTCTGTGTCAACAACTTCTAGTCCCTTCCAGTCTCTTTTCTCTTTCCTTCCAAGTTCCTCGTTAATTTAAGCAGTATAGCAGCTGCAGCTAAAGCCCTGGGCAGTGGAGGGTCTCCCTGTGGAGTCTGCTGCCAGAGTCAGGAATAGAGTCTGCCCTGGGTACAGTAGCCACCAAGTGAGTTTTGCAGGATGAGTAAGGACTCCCAGTGGAACAGTGATTACAGGGCACACACGTCATGTGGAAAAAGACTAAATGTGTATAGCTGGGATAAAAAGAACATTAACCACTTCCTTGTCATTGAGTCTAGAGGTGCAATTAAACCAGCACTGAATTACTTCCTGTGGAAGATGCCGTTTGTTTCTCTTCATTACAGCATCAGCAACTAAAGCAAGTCATTAAAGGTAATTTGATATGTAATTTGTCTCATAAGATTTCATTAAAAGTCACCTGATACTTTCCAAGTAATTAAAATCCACCATTTACATATTTGCATTTGTTAAAAAAAGGGAGTATATCATAATTTTGTGCAATCAGGAGCATTGAGCTGAGCTATGATGACCAATAATTGAGGCTAAGACCTATAATTTCAGCTCAAATGATTGGAAAGGGAGTTAAATAGGTCAAACCTTAATACTGGGCTCCAGTTAATATTCTGAGAACACTCCAAAATTTCCCTACTGAGTTTTCAAGACGAATTAAACAGCAATGAATGGAAGCCGTCAGCTAAAGATGAGACATAGAAATGACTTGTGCAGTAAAGGGGAAAAGACAGAGAAACCCACCCAGTCTCGACAGGTTTCTCAAGGACAATATCCGCTGCAGAGGTCTGCTTCAGCACTGGATTTGTGAGCCTAATTGGCTGAGGAGAGGCTGGCCTGGAGCTGGGGGCATGGGACTGGGATCCTGAGAAGAAGAGAGAGAAAGCAATGTCAAGAGGGATGGGTGGAGCAAGGAGCAGACAGATAGAAAGACAAAAGGACAACAGCATACATCTGGCCTATTCAGTCAGCACTGTCTCCACCTACAGGAAACGTCTGGGAAATAACTTTCTAGGCTTTGCACTTGCAGATAACATTTTTGTTTAAGTGCAGAAATCGTCTTTTTTTGGTTTCTTTTTTTTTTTTTTTTACCTGCTGGTCCTGGTTGTTTCAAGTAAAGAGGGTCTGAATAGGTGATAGAAGCAAACCGTCTCCTCACTTCCTCCTGATCCCGCTGTCAGAGACACACAGAGAAGCAGATTCTATAAACACAGCATCCTACTGACAAAGAGCCTTGTCAAACAAATTGAACGGTGTAATCAAGTCTGGAAAATGCATCAGTATGCAGACGCAGACCACAGCTGTCATAACAGCTCATTATAAACACTAAACCAGTAACCAGTGACCTTTCAAATTCCATAGTGACCTTTCACTGGTGGGTCCCTCTCACCTGTATCTCCTCCATACGAAGCAGCATACTCTCCAGGGTTGGGGCCTGCAGCCTGTCCTGGGCCATGCCCTGTAGCTGTCTGTCTGTCCTAACTGTCCACGCCACCCGGGCGGTGTCCTCTAACAAATCGTCCAGCAGCTCTTCACTCAGCTGCTCAGCACTTTCTTCTGCCTGTAAATGGCAATAATTACAAAAAAAAAAAATACAAGTGTTCTGAGTTTAGCTGCACAGTTTTTAAATCATTGCCATGATAAACTTAAATGTCAAATCTCCTGTAGTGAAGCTCACCCTCTCTGCGGCCTGTTCAGGCACTCGACTCCTCAGTGGAGAGTTCATTCTGTTGTTCCTGGACTCACCAATTTGCTGAAGGCACAATAAAAATCTCAGTTTATTTTACGAGGCAAATCTGAAGCCAAACACACGCATACACACAAACTTAGATTTATTTAATCATTCACATGCAACAACTGTCACCCTTGTCTTTAGGAGGTTTATAAAAGGAAGAAATTCTGGCACTAGCTGGACAGCAGATAAGTCCTCCTACCTGGGCTTCATCCAGAAGGGGCTGAATTCTCTCTCTGGCCTTCTGCTCAGCTCTCTCAGCCCACTGAGTTGGCGAGACAACTTCAGACCTGTGAACCAAAACACACCCACACTGCAAGCTGTCACAGAAGTTCTGAAGCTGAGCTACTTTAACTTCAAGACACAAAATTAAAAAAAAAAAAAAAGTATTTACATAAAGTATAGTTAAAAATATATTTGGAATTTTAGCCCACCTTGGGTTCAGAATTAATTAAAAAGATTGAATTTCTCTGATTAAGAAACAAAAAATCTTTCTGCCAAGATTTTAAAATAACTATCCGTTTGAGTCGAATAAAACATTCTCATTACTGGAAATGCATGAGAGAATTAATTAATCATCACTATCAATCATTATCATTGACGGCCAAATGTATTCACACACAATAGAAATAGTCATCAGGCTCAGTGTTTTTTTAAATTATTCACATTAATCTGTAATTATAATAGGCATATAAGGTCAAAACTGTCAAACTCTTTGCTGGCATTAAATTGAATGGTTACGTTCACTGTTGAAACCAATTTTAAAAAAAGCCATAAAGGCTGACATGCCAGTTAAGAGTTTCACCAGCTGAGAGCAGCTGGAAGCATAAAAGACTCACTAAGTCTGACATAAGCATTTTATTCAAAATGCAGCCTGTTGATTGTATTGATGTCTATTGTGTCCAACTTATCACCTGTAAACAAGTGAAGCAGTTTAGTGCTTTTACTTGTCACAGTGGCAGGAGGAAAAAAAATCAGATATAGTGACTCGTTATACATCTAATTTAAACACTTTAACACTTTTCTGCAGCTTTCTTTAGCTTTAAAACAAAAACAAACAAACAAACAAACAAACAAACAAAAAGAACCTGCCATGGGTATAACACACAGGCAAAACAGATCTGTAATAATGGTGAATTTTCATTCAATTTTCCATGTAACACACTATGTGCAAATTTGTTAATGCTACGTAACCCATAAAACTATAGAGGCTGCATGTGTTCTTAATTAACATTACATGTTTCCTGCAGTGGTATTCCCCTCTTGACAAGGTGAGTAAATAAAGAGCAGGCCTACACGTCTTTGTGACAGAGAACACAGTAGCGTTAACCCACACATTCACAGTAGTGTAATTAAGTGTTGACTTTGCTCTGTGCACATTGCGTTTTGTTGCCAGCCTTTTAAAGTTGGGCTCTCCAGTGACTAATTAACAAATACACAGCGGTCTATAGGAACATATGCTCTCCTTGGTGCTGAATGGATGCGCTGCAATCACAGTCTGCATTATTTTCCACTCATTGTTTTGTTCTGTTGTCAGTAGATAATGTTGCCCATGTTGTAATTCCCAGAGTAAATGCTCCTTTGATTGTGAGCACAATGAACCGAGTGGGAAATGTTTTTCTTCTTAAACAGCATAAATGCCAAGTATTTACAAAGGTTAAAGGGCAAGTGCATATATCGCTATATATACACACACTGTACTTACTTTTTTATGTCATTAATTAATCCCTTTTATTTCGGTCAGAGGGAGTTTGTTATTATCCCATAGTGTCTGCAGAGGTTGCAATTAGGGGGCACATGAAATAAAAAAGTTTTTTGGCTATATTAATATTCACCATGACCTTAAGCCTTCATTACCTTGGATCCAAATCTGCTAAAACAATAATTTTATTAGTACTGTACCTTAATCTCTGAATGCGTTCAGCCTCTTCTTTACTCAGCTGGTTCAGCTCTTGCAGTCTCTGCGCAGTCATCTTATCTAGCCAAGCTTTCCTGCATCACCCAGGCAATCATCAAATGAAGCAAAATGTAAGCTCAAAGAAGCTTTGCACATAAATAATTTATAATCCTCATCTTTAATCACGCTGATAGCCACTGATTAATAAGAAAGCACAACTGCAGTAATTAAGATTTGATTAAATGGAGACATATGTGGAACACTCAATCAATGAGGTGCTTATAAAACAGGCAAACTATTAATCACTCAAAAAGAGAAATGGCCTCAATCTAGCTGGCACCTAGATTAATTTATTAGAAAGAATTAACTTTGAATTAGAATCAGAGTATTGCCTCTGGCTCTCAGCAAGTGGGGTCTGACATAAAGGTTAGAAATGGCTCTCTGAATGTTCTCATTAATGTTCCTTTTTCCTAGATTCCACCCATGTGGCATTTTGCTATGACAGATAATCTAATGTGAGAAGCAGAAATGACACAGATTACAAGGTAATCTGAAAAAAGATATTTATAATAAGTAGAAGCGATAAAAGCTGGGACAGGCAGATTTTTCACCATCAGGCAAAAATTCCTAACTAAACTTCTGCATATTAGTTAGGCTCCATTATCAGGTTTTAAGAAAACCTAGCCAATTATATTAGATTCTGGCCAATCAGAGGTCCTTTCAGAGAGTCAAAAAGTGCAGATGCACATGCAGATCACTAGTGCATCTGCATCCCTAGAGAGAAGAAAGCCTGAGCCAGTGTTGGAAAATATTACAGGAAAAGTTGACGGTCCCTCACTAGCAACAGCTGCCTCTGGCCTGCAACGCACCACAGTAACAGGAAAACAGACTTATCAAAACACATTTATATCTAATATTATGGTCACAGGTCCTGCTCATAGGGGAGCCAAGTGTTTGCCTTTTTTCCACCATCACTGTAAGAACAGCCATGAAGGATGTGTAATTTATGGTTCAAAGCTTTGATTTTATATGTAACATCTCAGACTGTTATCATGAAAGCAAGAGTAATTAGGCCTTTTTCTAAACTAAACCAGCCAGCTTACACATAGCTTCTGCAATGGGCACAAGAAGAGTGTGATCATCTGCAGGGAGCGAGCTTAGGACAGAGGAGAGCTGATGGAAGAGAGATTAACTTTCACATTTTATTTCCCTATTGTTCCCGATTACTGCCAACCCGTGTATTTAAAATAAGGTTAAAAAAAAAACTTTGGGAGGTAAGGTTCACCTTAATGCTTCATTCTGAGCTTCTTTCTTCCTTTGTGAGCTTAGGCCTGGCTCAGTTGCCAAACTACCTCCAGGCCTCTGCTTTGGAGGGTCTGGTGAGGATTTCACTGGAGAAAAGAGACAACGAGGCTCTGGTCTTCCCCTTTGTGGGGATCTGCTGATAGCAGAGAATGATGAATGGGTTAAAAAATGTAAACAGAAAGATGCTATATTACACAACTCAATGGAAAGCGAAAGAGCAATTTTTATTTTGACACTTACATCTCTTATACTATATTTACCAAATTACTTTTTTTTTTCTTCGGATTTTCCTTATAAGCAACTGTCATCAATGAAAAATGAAAAATTTGGTGCATATGGTATGTGCTGCACTTTACCAGTAACATTGAATACAATCTACAATCCTATAATGTATACAACCTCTTAGTCCATCAGATAATCTGATTATGCCTACTTGCATCCACAATTTGATTGAAATTCATAAAGAGATAATTGTGTAAAATGGTCTTTTTATTTCATACTAAATGTAAACTGTTACCTGGAGATCAGCGTTTCAGACGTTAAAGCAGTACTTACATAATGACATTAATCATCGAGTGAGCCGAGGACTGCACAGAGAGATAACAGACTCACCGTTGTGGAGGAGGAGAGTGAGGGGATGTAGGTATCCAGGGCACAGAGTGCTCTTTTTGAGGGAGCTGGTTCACTCTGAGCCGAGAGGAGACTGTAGGCTGCTGGAAGCCTGTATCTTGCATCTGATTATGCTATAATAAAAATAGAAAATAAATATTTAATTATTAGCTTACATTAACCTCACATTGGTTACGTCTGATCATTGGTTAAAAAAATTTTATTTATTTATATATATATATATATGTTTTCACAGGGTATGATATCAAACAACAAATCATGTTGCTAATAACATGTTATTAAGCGTTCTCTGTGTCTTGTGAAATACTGAGTTCAGTACAAGCCCAGCACCTTTATTGTTTCAGCCGTTTTTCTCTGAGAGGGCAGCTTTTTTCTGCTGTTAGTATTTGTCTGGGATCGTCTCTGCATCTCCCTCTGCTGGACGAGGCTTTCCAGGCCAGACCGCAGCACCTCTCTTCTATTGAGGGGCTGTTGAGTAGTTTTGGGTTTCTGGGAGGCCATTCTCTTATCTGCTGACAAAAATAAAAAGTTAAACAATTTATTTGTTTTGATCTTCATCTATTTAAGTTCAAACTAAATAAAAGTCAAGACCAAACAAGATTCTTTATCCCTTTCAGTACAATTCAATTAAGTTGAACCCTGATGGGAGCAGACAACACCACCGATTACAGAATTTGCTTGCACTCTTGACAGCCAGATGGATGTGTGGTTTAGGTTCAGGTTTCTAGGGAGATCTAGATTGCAGATGAGGCTCACTCTAGGTGTTTATATCATCACTGCCTCTCAGCCCAATAATACCCAGCAGGACTTAACTGCTCATATACTAAACAGCAGGGGACCAAATGCCAGAGTTCTGCACTTTAAATGTTGTTTTCCTATCACTTCCTGGCTCCCTGATCAATTTTAAGTCTGGGTACAGCAATTTACGCACAGTGGGAGGCCCCAAGACAACCGCACAGAAGCCCTTGGAGGGCTTTTATATACATAGGAGAGCAAATGGTTTGTCGTTCGTCAGCAGGCCTTAATCAACAAGTAGGTCTTAAGTTGAAATGATAGTCATTAAACAACACCCATGAAGTCTGCATTAATAAATACACAAAGCTAGTAAACAGTGCTCACCATGGAGGCCTCTGGGATTTTTTGCTTTGCAAGGACCTCGAGCAATTCCTTGCAGTTTGGGACGCCTGGGTGCAGTCGTAGGAGACTTGCTGTGATGAGGAGATTTCCTTTGCGGAAGGCATGCTTGAGCCTGCATCTTTATGAGCATCTCTTGTTTACTGAGAGCAGAATCCAAAGTCTATTAAAAATGAAGTGACAGCAAAGCCTGAGATTATTCACTCAATTCAAAAAATATATATTTTCCTAAAATAAGTTTTACTTTTAGACAAATTCCACTAAATATTGATTAATCCTGCAGCACAAGTCATCTATGTTTACAGTAATATCACAAATAAACAATGTAACAAAGAAAATAACATGTAATAAAAATATATGATGCATCTGGAGAAATCATATCATTTAGGCATATTAAAATCGTATTACTACTTCGATCTGTGACCTAGAAACAGCAGCAGATACAGAATCTGTTCTTGTAATGCTCTGCTAAACCTGCACTGCAGTTAGTTTGAATTCATACATGAATATTTGCCTTTATTAAGTAAAATAAGAAAGTAGGTTTAAAGTCGGGACCAATACAATACTGCACTGGTTTGCCACATTGAGCTTCTTTCGGCTGATTGTTTTTGCATTGTCCAGGAGCCAAGTCTACACTAGGAAAACACACATCACTCTGTGAATACAGCGGTTACATCGTGATCCTTACCTCTAGTTTCTGCAGGATGTCAAGGGCAGTCTCAGGCACAGCTGAGCCCTGGTCCACTTCAACTTTAGCTGAGCACAAAGAGAGCTGGCGAATCAGCTGCCCCAGTTCTTTGGAATAAGGAGGCACTTTGCTGTGAGACAGATCAGAGAGTTGATGGATAAAAACCTGTAAAGCCCTCAGTGCCCCACGATGTGCAGCTGCAAGCCTGTTTATCGCCACGGACTGAAAGTAAAAGAGAATGCAAATAAATTAAGAACAGAAATGTCAACTTTTTTTTTAAGAAAACTCCAAAAAAAAAAAAAAAGAAATCAGACACGACTGATTTTACTCATTTAATTCAATTTTATTTATATAGTGCCAAATTACAACAGTCTCCTCAGGACCCTCATAATGTAAGGTAAAGACCCTACAATAACAAATAAATAAAACAAATTTTAAAAAATTATAAAGATAATAGATAAAACAATCAGATGCCCCCCCACCCGACCCCATGAGTAAGCACTTGGTGACAGTGGGAAGAAAAAACTCCCTCTTAACAATAAGAAACCTTCGGCAGAACCGAGCTCAGGAGGGGTGGCCATCTGCCGCGAGTGGTTGAGGCAGAGGGGAGAGCCACAAAGTCCAAAATGTCACTGACTTTCTTCTCACCTTTTTAGCATCCCACATTTTCTGGCTTCGTAGTTTTTCTATATCTTCTTGTATCTCTTTTACCTGTTAAATAATGTGAGAGAACATTGTCTAGAGGAGCAGAGCAAAGGGAAATCCAGTGACAAACATTTAATGGCATTCAATAGAAATTTAAGTACCTGTTGCTGCAGAACATAAATAATACGAGCTGAGCGAGCTGCCTGTTTCTGTCTGCGTATCTCCAACTTGTTTTCCTCTTCAGGTTCTAATGACTCCTGTATTTTCTCCCCTGTTGTTTAAAAAACATTGTGCATTATTTATCAGCATCATGCATTAGTAGTGAAATCATAGGAAAAGTGTGATCATTGCAATGGGTTCCAAAATTATGATTACACTCCATGCATTTCAAGTTATAGGTGTCTTGTGGGCTACCTGTGTTAGCCAGCTCTTCCACTTTCTGAATATACACTTCCAGCTCATTTTGCAGCCTGTGGATCTCGTGGCTTAAAGGTGCCTCTTTGTCTCCTTCTACCTGCCTAAGGCCAGGGTCTCTGGTTGGGGGTGAGCGGCTCATTCGAGGCATGGATGAAATAGGATGTTTCTGGGATGTGTGTCGTTTGGCTCCAGCTACAGTCACCTTCTCTTTTGGACTGGATGCTTTTGACATCATCTTACTTGGACTTGCTGCAAACTCCTATAAAGAGAGGAAATAAACTTCATTTGCTAAACAGGCACAAACAATTAATTTCATATTATATAAACAAGAATGTTATTATAGACAAAAAGTAATTAAATTACCTGACGGAGTTCTACATCACTTGTTTCAAAGAGTGAGGCCTCCTGAGAAGGTTTGGCCGATAATTTTGTCAGCGATTCAAGGCGCCTTCGTCTTAGATCTCGCTTGGCCTGCTTAACAGCTGCCTGAAGCCTCTCCTCAGAGAGAGTGGTGAAGCTGAAAGAGCTTCTGGCGCTATCCACATTTTCCTTAACTTCTGATACAGGCAGCAGTCGCTCTATCACAATGGGGGCAGGCAGGCCGACATGTGTGGCACGGTTTCTAGTACTTGCAGGGACGGTGTCATTGAACAGCAGCTGTGGTGTGCAAGACAGAAATCAGTTTTATCTGGTATAATCAGTCATTATGATTAGACACAATCAGATATATTTATCAATAACAG
The DNA here is from genome assembly GCF_018398535.1 of Haplochromis burtoni. Taxonomy (NCBI): domain Eukaryota; kingdom Metazoa; phylum Chordata; class Actinopteri; order Cichliformes; family Cichlidae; genus Haplochromis; species Haplochromis burtoni. The sequence goes on from NW_024582505.1 coordinate 1,036,876, forward strand.
GTATTTAGGAAATGGTGTCATTGCATATAGTTGTGGTCAGAAGGATACATACAATCATTAGGGAACATGGAACCAGAATTACCAAGAGATTCATACGATAAAGTATACCATATCATATAAATGTCGTAGTAATTTGGGGCTTTTAATGATTTCTTTCAACAGATGAGCAGATGGAATAATAATAACATCCTCTTTGTGCGAAAGCTAGATTGTTGAAACTTGGATACAACTGGATGTTGAACAGGACCATGATCTCAAACACACATCAAACCTGATTTTACAAATGATAAAACAGGCTAACGTGAAGCTTTTCGAATGGTCTTCCCAAAGCAAACAAACAAAACAAACAAATAATGGAATGATATTTTGTAATGATTGTGAAGGCACATGTTTGAAATGTTTGAAATAAAAATGAACTGAACTGAATTGAATTGAAAGCTGTGACCTTAACCCTGATGAATATTTGCGGACTGTGTAGGCTCATGCCAGGAAACTAACCAATTTAAATTAACTCTACCAATTTTATCAAGAAGAGTGAACAATTATTTAGACAGAATAATGCCAGAGGCTTGGGGGTATATGTATATATTTGAGCCTATATGTATAATATGTGTATTAGATGGCATTCAAATATTCAGCAAATGCGCCTAATTCTAGTGCGACCATCTCATGTCATTATATTAATGCTGCTATCCTGTATATATTGTACATACTATTGTTTGAGTACTTACAATTGTTTTTTTGTACTTTTTATATTTTACATTTATATTTATTATTGAAACTTGCACCAAGGGAGTGGCACTCCAATTTCGTTGTACTCTGTACAATGCCAATAAAGGCTATTCTATTCTATTCTATTCTATTCTAATTCTAGTGCGACCATCTCCAGGTCTCACTACCATCTTGTAAACCTTCCTGTAAATCCTAATGAATGAAGCCTTAGCTTGATGCTCAAATGAAATGAATGAATGAATTTTATAGTACCATATCACCCCATTAGAGCACTTCGCTCTCGCACTGCAGGCTTAGTTGTTTTTCCCAGAGTATTTAAAAGTATTTAAAAGAAAAATGGGAGGGAGAGCCTTCGGTTTTCAGGCCCCTCTTCTATGGAACCAGCTTACAGTTTGGATTCGGAAGACAAACACTATCTCTACTTTTAAGATTAGGCTTAAAACTTTCTTTTTTGCTAAAGCATATAGGTAGGGCTGGATAACGTGACCCTGAATCCTCCCTTTGCAATAGGTGCAGGCTGCTGGAGGATTCCCATGATGCATTAAGCATTTCCTTTCAGTCACCTTTCTCACTCACCATGTGTCAACAGACCTCCCTGCATTGAATCACACTTGTTTTTAATTTCTGTCTCTCTTACAGAGCATGTCTTTTGTCCGGTCTTCCTTCTCTCACCCCAACCGGTTGCAGCAGATGGCCGCCCCTCCCTGAGCCTGGTTCTGCCTGAGGTTTCGTCCTGTTAAAATGGAATTTTTCCTTCCCACTTTCACCAAAGCATTTGCTTATAGGGGGTCATATGATCGTTGGGGTTTTTCTCTGTATGTATTATTGTAGGGTCTACAATATAAAGCGCCTTGAGGCGACTGTTGTTGACTGAGGCGCTTTACTTTGACACCAAGCTATTTACAAACATTGTGATATGAACATAGTGATATGCTTCAAACTGAAGTCTTACAAAAATCTTAAAAATGAAGAGAGAAAGGGTATTATCACAAACGCTTCACTCGCGTCTCCACCTCTTTTTCATTACTTTGAATGGTTGATCCCGGGTATTTAAATGTCTCTACCTTCACTGCCTCTACTCCTTGTAGCGATAAATATTATGACTTTCAGGACTGTAATATTCAGATTTATTGTTGACATTGTGCTGCACTCTAGGACCAGCTGATCTCAATCAACCAGCTCCAGGTCTGTGTATGTATCACTAGTATGTGGTCTTAGCTTTTCCATTTCAAATTGTATATATGCAAAGATGAACTGCATATAATAAAGATAGATGAATATTATCAGACTTTCAGTGCTGTTTACCTTGGTGTGGGAGATCCCAGCCGTTAAACCGCTGCGGCTGTGAACATTTCTGGTTGATCCTAAAGCAACCCAGTCTCTCTCTTCGCTCTGCTTTCCTGAGAAAATCCCGGGACCACTTTGCAGGGATTGTGCAGTCATTACAGCGAAAAACAGTTGTCACTGTAGTAAACAATACTAAATGTTATGCTAATGGGAGCTAATTTTGCTAACATAAAGTTAATCCAATCCAGAAACTAAATTCAGGCACTTCGCCGTCGTTAATAATCAGTTCTTCCACTTTCTGTATATGAATTATAAGTCAGCTATACGCACCGAGTGGCTAATTGAAGCATAATTAAAATACAGGACCTCGTTAATCTCTTAAATTTTAAATTTAGCTTCTCAACAGTTTGAAACGGCGCCATGACAACAACACAACCCTAAAGACGGAAGTAGTTTTTTTTTAACTACGGCTTGTCAAATAAGCCAAAAATCAACGCAAACGCTTTATAATGACGTGTGATAGAATAGGCATTCTCACTAAATATATCACATATGATATATCATATTTAAATACTCGAGAATAATTAAGTGTATAAATAGGAAAGAATATATTACAATGCGATTTCTTTTAGCGGTTACTTTAAGAACTTTTTCCACAGACCGGAAGTAGGCGTCGACTTAAGAGTATTGCTACCAGGACCAAAGTTCAGAGAAGCTGCATTATTATTACACTTGCAGCACGGGTTTAATTTAGCAGTCTAAATTTGTGCTTTGTCACATTAGCTTTGGTTAGAACAATGGCCCATTACGAAGAAGTAAATGTACACGGGTATGATGAATTCTGTCGGGCTGTGTCTGAGAGAAAAGGGAAGGATATTTTTGCTTACTTTTCAGGGGATAAAGACAAGCAAGGAAAGAGCTGGTGTCCAGATTGTGTCAAAGGTAACCTCAGAAATCTTATACTTGGATATATTACGCAACTTACAGCCACAGCTGCTATTCTGACTGTTTTGTCGTGACTGTTTTGGTCTTAAAGACTGATATTTAAATGCTGCTTGACTTAGCTTTGGCTACAGTGTTAGTGATAGTGCACTCTTTTAATGGCATATTATATAGTAAAAGCATAGACATTAATCTGTCGTTATGTATTTAACGCAGTTTAGGTTTACATATAAGAAATTAGGTTTACTTAAGGATTTTACACTCACCTGCCTCTGTTTTGTACACAAGGTGATTTAAATACTGAAATACTGCACGGTTTTTGCTGTTGCCTGACGTGCTGGTCTGAGTGTTTCAGAAACTGCTGAACTTTGGGGATTTTGCTGCACAGCCAACTTTAAGGTTTACAGAGGATTAGGGGTAGTTTTCTGGGTGAAAATGATTTAGAATGGCCAAACTGCTTCGAGCTGATAGGAAGACAGCAGTAACTCAATGAACCACTTGCTACAGTTATAGAATGGAGAAGAGTATTTCTAAATTCACAACACATCAAAGCTGGAAGGGGATGGGCTACAGCAGCAGATGACCAGACTATGAACAGGAAAGGGAGTCTATAATTCACGCAGGCTCACCAAAATCAGGCAACAGAAGATTGAAAAATGTGTCCTGGTCAGAGTCTCAATTTCCTCTGTGGCATTCAGATCTTAGGGTCAGAATTTGACATAAAAAATGAAAGCAAGGATCCATCCTGTCGTGTATCAAAGGTTCGGGCAGATGGTGGTGTAATGCTGTGGAGGATATTTTCTTGGTACACTTTGGGTTCCGTAGTAACAGCTGAGTATCATTTAATCAGTAAGCACATCCATCCCTTTATGACCACAGTGTACCCACCTTCTGGTTGCTGCCTCCTGCAGGACAATACACCATGTTACAAAGTTTAAATCATCTCAAACTGGTTTCTTGCATTTGACGCTGAGTTCACTGTACTCAAATCACCTTCCCCAATCGCCAGATGTCAATTCAACAGAGCACCATAAAATGTGATTAAATGAGAAATTTGCATCATGGATGTGCAACCTGCAAGTCTGGAGCAACTTTGTTATGCAGTCAATATGGACCAAAATCTCAGAGGGATGTTTTCAGCACCTTGTTGAATCTATGCCACAAAAATAGTGAAGCTCTGTAGGCAAAAAGAGGGTCCAGCCCTGTGCTAGCAAGATCTACCTAATAAAGTGACCAGTGTATGTGCATTGAAATTACAGAATGTATGTATGTATGTATGTGGTTTAGTAAATCATTTCTACACAAAAGTTTTAATTAACCAGGTGAAATGAAGAGTTTGGATATATTCTGTCTTTTTTGAATGTGACAGTGTTATTTAAATGTTTTATAACAGTTAAATTTTTTCACAAATGTGATTGTTATGGATGGAAAATTTGTCTAAAATGAAAAGGAAAGTAACGACATTGCTTATTGCTGTTGAGATTAGAACTATTGAAAAATAACAAGTCGAGTTCTTTCTTAGCATTTCTTTATCAAAATTGCATAAAGAGCATTTTGTGCTTCATTCTGTGACTTCTACCTTTCCAGCCGAGCCAGTTGTAAGAGGACAGCTGAGTCACCTTCCGGAGGGCTCTGTTTTCATCTACTGCCAAGTTGGAGAAAGAGCCTAGTCAGTATTTTATGCTTCCTTTTTCCAGCATGTTGTGAGAAGCTGTTATTATTTCAAACTCTTTAGTCACACAAATGTCACGCGCTGTCACCACTATAGCACATCATGGTGCAGTTAACAGACTAAGCTTTATTTCATGTTTACTTGTTGAGAATCGCAGGTAGCCTGTCAATAAAAGGATTTTACTGTGGCAAAAAAGCTTGATAGTAACTGACTGAATCTCCGTTGTAAAGTTATATAGAATTAAAAGATACATGAAACATGATGTAATTTAATTGAAATTGAAACCGATCATTGTTCTGATCAGAATTTATATTTTCATTTTCTTCAGCTGACCACAGAGCCAGTTAAACATTTCTTCTTTGGTATAAAGTGCTGTGATATTTAACATCTTCCGATGAGCTCTCATTATCACGAGCCCAGTTTACAGGAGAGACTGGCTTTTAACGTTCCCCACCCAATTTCTAAACTAGAGAAGACTGGTTTCTAGTACTGTGTACCTTCAGAGTGGGCTGAGGCACATTCTGAACCTTTACATGCGTTTTATACTAGGAGACTTTAACTCTTTGCTACTTTTGCTATTTTCTTTGTTTGTTTGCTTTAACTAACCATACTACTTCTGCTTATGTTTTATTCCCTAATGTGAATGGAGTGTTATCATTGTGTATTGCATACATAAATCACTTTTGTAGTCTTATTGACCGCTCTAACCAACTCAAACCACTTTTATAAACACTAATGCACATTAATGATATACTGAGTGCTGTTTTGGGGGTTTATTATCTTGCTCAAAGACACTTTCACATGCGGTCTGGAAGAACCAGGAATGGAAACACTTCAGTAGTTAATTAAGTTTAACTTAACGTTTTAATTCTTCTGGAAGCAGTAAGGAAGCACAAAGTTTATCTGCAGTGTGAGAACATTATGCACTCCACACTGTATATAAATGCCACTTGTTTTGCACATATTCAACTCTGTATATTTTATATATTTTATTATTATTATTATTATTTATTTATTTTTATTTATTTTTTATTTTTTTTACTATTTAATTTGTAAAAATGTGTATACACACACACACACACACACGTAGGAAAATATTTAGTATACACATCCAGAAATGCATACACTATTATATATTGTACATATATTTATTAGTTTCAGGTTGGCCATTCTTGTATTTTGCTCGTTTGTGTTGTTGTGTTTGCACATCTCTGTTGCTTGTGGGGCTCGCACACAAGAATTTCACTCGCATGTGCTGTGCCAAGGCGCCTGCAATAAAAGTGATTTGATTTGATTTGAGAAAGACAGAGTTGTTATTGACGACTGTTTACTGTTTCTGTTTAAACAGCTGTGCAAATATGCAATATCCGTTTTTGCTGTGATAATTTTTTTTTTTTGCCTCCCAAGAGCCATTTATTCACATGAATGTAAAAATGTGTTTCAATGCATAGTCCAAAATCTTGTTATGTTATTAAATGTTGTACTGTTAACTTTTAAAAGCTTCCTAATAATGTCTTTCTCACTCCAGTTGGAAGGATCCAAAGAACGATTTCAAGGAGACACTGAAGTTGACTGGAGTTCCCACACTGCTGCGATATGGCACAGTAAGAATGCATTTACCTTTATTTGTTTATGTATTTATTTAGTTAGTTATTTGTTTAATAAGGCAGCTAATATTGGATATTTCTGTAATGTTAAGCGTCGTTTCTGTGTAATCTTTGTTTCAGCCTCAGAAGTTGGTGGAGGAGGAATGTTTCAAAGCAGACCTGGTGAAGATGATGTTCACCGAGGACTGAGGAATACTGCGCTGCTTTCATCACTCAACAAAAGTTCAACATTTCAGCACCACCCCCCCCCCTCCCCAATATAATTTAAAAGTGAAATATCTCCCACTTTGATTCTGATAGAAATCAGAATTTGTTTAAGCTTGCCCCTAAAACAATACTGACTTGTTTAGGTAATGCCTATGAGATGCACGCTTTACTTGCTACCATCTTAGTACTCGGATTCTGTGATGAACTGGTGGACACTAGTTTGTGGTGAATCTGTCTTAATATTTTTATTTTATTATTATTGTGACTATTGATTTCTTTAACTTTGTTGTTGCTGTGGCTTTAAATGGAGTGACACTTATTCTTTGGGTTCCTCTTGTGATCTGTCACATATGTCTGACCATGTTTTTGTTGTGCTGTTGTGGGTGATGGATATACATGGTAAAGTTCACATACACGATGTGTTTCAGTTGTTTTTCATCTTCTATGCAACTTCGAAATAGCTGAAGCTGTGCCAGAACTTTTCATGAGTCATTCTATGGAAAATTAGTGAGTGTCACACCCTCAGAATCAGTAAATTTTTGTCATACAATAACTTTTGCAAGATAATGAATGTTCATATGTCATACTCCAAAAAACAGTCTGAGATAGAGCTCGTCAAAGTGCAAGGGTGATTTTAAAATTTGGATCTTTTTAGTTTTCCTTTATTTATTTTATTTTATTTTTTGTCACTCTGGAACACCCATAACATAATAGTTACATTAGCTAGCAACATCAGAGCTTTCCAGGCTGAAAAGCATGTTTAATCTATTAAAAAACTGGAACCAAATTCAATTTAAACCCACTCCATTTGTCACGATCTAAAGCCAAAAGCTCTTTTTTGTTTCAGGATGATCAGTTAGTAGTTATTAGTTTAAATATTTCAACACAAACTTGATGTCAGCAACAGAAGAAAACATTGCTACTTTTTTTGTTTTCCGTGTTTTCTGATCACTCGCTGTAGCAAACGTAAATGGTAAAATTTTGGAATTACTTATTTTAAAGCTGTTGTAATTACGAATCAGCTGACTGCGAGGGGATCAGATAGGAACTTTTCTGTGTGATGTGACTGACCCTTGTTTTCTTTTGTGAGGACTAGGTGGCAGCACATCCACAGGAGTTGAGTTTAGTCTCACCCCCAGTCTAAATAGAAATGAGTAGAATTTTATTTACAGTTGTCTAAAGAAAATTAATCGACTCAAATTTAATGATGTTTGCAAACACAAGACTAATGCGATTCTGGAGGTCAAGCCCGGAAAACCGCTGTTATTATTCTGAAAATTTAACAAAATTAAAAAAAGAAACCCATAAACTCGGAAATTAAAACAATTCAGCTGCAAGTGCAGCTTTTATTGCATTTGAAATCCATAAATTGATTAAAGTGGATTCCTTACAAACAGAATGATAAATATTGTGACAAAATTGTGTGCTTTTAAGTGTTAAAAGAGCGCAACCGCTGTTGCAGTCAGGGCGATTTAAGCGGAGCGCATTCCTGCACAGCGCTCGCACCGGAGGACGAGCAGCGGTGAACACAGAGACCGCAACGCCTCGCCGGGGCTGGGAGCTCACCTAAAACCTCAAATTGGAGGTGGAGGAAGTGCTGGGTGTCGCTTGAACATAGCGGTTACATGTACAGCGGTTTCAGCTGAGGGTAACGTTGTGTGTTCGAGGACTGTACGCTGCGATGTCGGAGTTTCTGGTGAGTCTACTCGGGGAGCGGCTCGTCAACAGCGAGAAAGCCGAGGTGGACGTGCAGTCTCTGGGCGCGAAGCTGTCCCTGGTCGGGCTCTTCTTCGGGTGCAGCCTGAACGCCCCGTGCAAGCAGTTCAACGGCAGCCTGTGCGAGTTTTACAGCAGGTTCAAAAAGACGTCTGAACATAAGGACAAATTGGAAATCGTCTTCATCTCGTCTGATCCGGATCAGAAACACTGGCAAGACTTTTTGCAGGAGATGCCATGGCCTGCGTTACCTTTCAAAGACAGACACAAAAAGGTAAGATGGGCAGCGGTGATGAAGAGCAGCAGCCGAAGCAGGGCTTAGTGTCTGAAGGGGGGTTTCTGTGTTGTACATGGGTTGAAAGACCCTGGAAAAATAATTTTTTAAAAAAACCCTACACATTTAGGCTATGTCTGCTTCTTCTGTCGGAGCACAGGTGTAGTTTTTAATTTGGGTCATGAATTGGGTTTGTCCTACATCGACTTATTTTAATCAGATTCATTCAAGTGGGACAAATGGGATCATCTTCAGATTCTCTGTAGAAATCTTGTAACTGGGATTCGTTATTGATAACACACAGCTATCACACACTAACGTATGCGTACGTGTGTGTGTTTAAACTATAAAATCAGCTGTTTATTTTAACTGACATATACATTATTGAATTGTCAGTTTTTCCACAAAAATATGTGAGAAATGTTAACTGAAATGTGACTTTTAAAAACCACATTTCAACCATTTTAATTTAAAAAAAGCAAACAAACAAAAATAAACACTTAAAGTAAAAGGATGGACTCTTGCCCTTTGACTTGATTTTTATCAATATATCTTAAAAGTGCCAGTCTAGACATTTTTGAGTTATGAACAGGAAAGATAACAGGCTTCTCTTCTTTTTGGTTCTTCACTTTGCACTGGCTCATATTTTGACCAGAGAGTCATTGCAGAAGCATAGTTCCATAGTTCCATCATATTATCCAGGTGTGGGCCTGTACACAGAGAAGGCCTGTTTTTTCATTTTACTATCATTTCATCTTTAGTTTTCCTTAATTTCCTAAGAGTGTCAGCAAAGCAGTGCTTTGAAGATTTCTGACTACTTTGATTTCCCTGACTTAGTAATTACTTTTATATTTGTAATGTTTGTGTACATTGAGAGGCTTAGGTGTGTATTTTGTGATGGATGTGTGGATTAAATTGCTTAATTTCTCTCTGTGTAAATGACTTTAAGCCAAAAAAAATTAATTAGTTTTTTTTGTTTGTTTTTGAAGGAGTTTTATTATTTGGGATAGATATCCATTTTTTTTTTTGTTAATTGCAAAAACTGACAGGAAAAAATGATTTATTCAAATATATTCTTCCTTTCCAAAAATAAAAGTCTTATGGATTATATATCATGGTAGAGGTTTGCTATCTACAGCTCCAGAAAAATAAATCCAAGTCTTAGAAAAATGGAAGTGAGGACAATGTTGCATATGTCGTGTGTGCACTGCAGAATGCCAGAGGGCCATGCCAGTGTCCAGTTCGCAGCACAGGTCTCATCCTTGCTGAATCTAAATGTAATTGCAGATGAGGCATAAACAAAGACACCATGCTCAGCTGCATTTGCATGGCATCAGTCAGGCGTGTCAGTGAATTCTGATGATGCTCACAAAGAAAGATGCTAGACTAGATAACAAATTGTCCAAATAAAGAGGTCTGTGACCATTTCTCTTTTTGTTGTTTTTAAAAAAATATATTATTATTTTAAAGGTGAGGCCTGATGCCTATAAGAGGAAATATTTTTAGGAAAATCATACAGCAAAAACGATGTAATCTAGTTCAGCATTAGTCACGTCAGGCGGTGTGTACGTAAAACCACGGTGGTCTAAAATGTTTAAAATCTGCTTCTTGTCCTAACAGTGCGTATTGGTTTTAGAAAAGACGTGCCTTGCTTAGCCATGTATAACCCTAACCGTTCTTTGTGACCACGAGGCATGACTTGGATTGAATCATTGTCTCGTAAATTCTTTCAAATTGCCAATGATGATTTCCGTTACACTTCATAATGAAGTCCAGACGTGAATAAGGTGCAGTGATGACAGGGGGGTGGGGGTTGTCTTGTTGTCTGGGGCGGAGCACGTCCACAGTGCAGTGTTATTGTGTTGTAACTCCAAGCGGAAAATATGTGTGGCATCAACATAAGCATTGTTCGTGCTCTAATTGGTGGTCTGTTTGCTGCCCAGACCTTGTGAGAATATTGCAATACAGCTGTCTATCTCATTTTTGCAGAGGCCTGCAGTCTTCGTTCGGTTTGGGTTTCATCTCCACACATTCGTCATAATTCACTGTACTAACAGAGTCTTATAAATATGACTTTAGAAATGCGCAGAGCATTGTTATCTGTTATCAGGCACTAGTTAATTTGTGATTCGTGCATGCTGGCATCCAAGTTATATTATAGCATTACAGGGTGGTTTTCCTGCCTTCACTTACACAGCAGTCTCTTTTCCATTTAATCAGATGTTTATCTTCAGAGGATCTGGCAGCATGTTTTTGTTCAGAAATGGCTCATTTCCCTTTCTCTTCTGGGTTTTCTTGGTGTAATCAGTTGAGCTCTGATAGATGGTTAATTAATCTGCAGCTCTATTGATTATAGACTGAATGTCTCTCCCCTCCCCCCCAAAAAAAAAAAATAAAATAAAAATTCCAGCACAAGGATTTCATGGTGTTCTTTGTCATGCACGGAGGCACACCGAATATATTTGGTTGAATAAAATAAGCCTCAACTTGTTCCGAGGGAATTTTAAATGGATTTCATTCACTCTTTTTCTTACTTTTCTTTTCTTTGTTTGCCAAAAAGTGTTTTTTGGACTAATTGAAAAATAAACAGCAAATAATGAGGAGATTAAATGATAATGAAAATAATTGCAGCCATAATTAGCAGCCTATTGTGTGGGGATTTATGTGCTTTGATTAAACAGAAGGTGGTCAGCTGAGGACCCAAATGCAACAATTTTTCTTTGTTTTAGTTATTATTAGTTGTGTCTGATTCAAGTGCGAGAATCACATTTTGCAGGTGTGAAGTTAGCTGGCGGTGAAACGGGGGCAATTTTAAAAACCTCTCATTTGGCTCTGAGTAACACAGGAAGATCGCCTGCTCGTGATGTGCCAGAACATCTGAACGAGAACATCTCAGTACTATTTGTACCATAGACAGGCACAGGCAGACCTAATGGGTGAGTGATGTTGACTCAGTGGTGGGTTCTGTTGATGTTGTGGGTCTGTGGAGACTAAGTGGCCCTCTCAGCCCTCCATTCCGGTTTGTTTTTGACGTGATGCAGGCGGAACTCATCTCCTGGCGAAGGATGCAATTTTTCTTCAGCCCTGTCTTTCAGAGCCGTCTAACCCACCTCAGAACCTCCAATTGTACTTTTCCTCCTCCTCCTCCTCCTCCTCCTCCTCCTCTCTCTGCTTCCACTCCTCTGCCTTGTACTGACTTGGCTCCTTCCCTGTCTCTGGAGGCTGTCCCCTTTTCTTTTACTTTCCCGTTGCAGGAAATGTTTGTTATTTAATCAAGAAAGGATAATATTCCTGATTAAATGCAGAAAGTAAAGAAAGTCTTCTGCCAATCTTTATTTAATCTGTCCTTGGAGAGAAAAAGGTGAAACTGTCATGTTGTTCTGGTGGTTTTGTAATATGAATGTACTGAGAAGTGTAATTAGCCATTATATCTTGGTACCAAATGAATGAATTTAATTTTGCTCTCCCCTCATGTGCGTGTCTGCTTTTTATAAAGGTTACGCTCAGGTCAGTTATACACTGCATAACTGTGTATGCTTTGTTTGATAAGCTTTGTTTGAGCTGGTGGTCAGGCTACGGGTTCACAACACAGTTTCTAAACAGCACAGAGGACTCTCCACTTGTGCTCGTTTTGAGAGACCCTCGAGTAGCGAGTTCTTAGTGAATGGATGTCTGCTGTTGTTCAGAGATGGCCAGCTGTCTGACTTGCTGGCACTGCCTTACATGGACTTGTGCACCAGCAGCAGCAGAGAGACAGAGAGTTGCATGTAAATGAATTGAAGCCATGGCCAAAGTGATCTGAGAATCCAACTTTACTAAAGGGGGAGAACAAGCTGAGATGCTGCCAGAGTCGTTCCTGCAGGAGTGAGAGGGGGGAGGATCACATCGCAGGGAGAGAAAGGCCTCTTGTTCGACTCCTCCTGGTCGGCGGTTCTGCTGTGTGGCTGGCCCCCTGAGGCAGGACGCCCGCTCGCTCGGCTCGCAGCCAGGGGCGAAGGGTGCAAGGAGCTTCAGAGTGGGGCTAAGGATACCTTTCATCAGTATGTCAGTGGTCTGCTGAAAACTGAATTGCACCCTGCCCATCATGCATCCTTCACTGTAACCAAAGAAGTGGCTTGAAAGAGTGGTTTGAACTGTTTTATCTGCAGGTGGTAATCCTCTGTTCTTGATCAGCTTTGCCTTTGGTTTCTGTGGCTTTGTGTTGTAGAGGTCTTCTGTTTTGGTCTGGGTTAATACTGGGACATTTTTGAGGCTTCTGTGATGTGGAAAATTCGCGGAGAGACCGTGAGAGTTAAATGTCAGATTTAGAGATGTGTTCATCACAAATTTTGGCCCAGTCTTCCTGAACAGCTTGGCATACGATACATGAAACGGCTTATAAACTGACCTAAACTTGTACTATAAGTGAAAGCAAAAGGCCATCACTAAATGTGTCAAGATGTGTCAAACTCAAAGATGACTTGCACAAAAACTAAAAAACAACACAGATGGAGCAAATGTGAGAAGGTTGACAAAAGTGTCTGCACATTGCCTTGCCTAATCCGTACGTCTTAGATTTCTTCATTAGAGGTTTTAGTACGTGGTAGGGCTGGGCTATATCATACCGTTCACTGTAATACCGGTGTAATTTTGGGCAACGATAGGAAAATGAAATATCGCGATAGAATATGGGTAAAACGCGCATGCGCAGTGCCTTTGTTTACATACGCACATGGCGGCAATGCAGAATGAGAAGAGCGAAAGTGGGTCGTTGAATGAAACTGATGAACCAGAATTGGTTTGTAAAAATGCTGCAACTTCAGTGGTGTGGAACTGGTTTAGCTTTCGTCCGTCAGATACACAACAAAGCACTATTTTTGGTAGAGCATGCTAGCGGGACGTCGTTATTACCGCGTTGTTTGGAAAATACGGCACACTTAAAATCAATCCTTTGATTTTTCTGAAAATCGACAGTGCCCCTTATAATCCCGTGTGCCTTGTGTATGAATTCTGGTTGTGTTTACTGACCTCGAAACGATTTTATGTCGTACATGACTCTCGAAAATCAGTCAAATGTTTTAGTACGACTTTGCTAAGCTACGAAGCCGCACCGCTTGATGGATTGTCGGAGCATTACGGCTATATTAGGCAGGCACCTCGCGGCGTGATACGTGCTGTGCTTCAACATAATATTACCGTATTGTGTGTGTATAACCTCTTTTTAAGTTTTGTGGATATTATACATGGTTATGCTGAGGATGTGTCGGCCAGTTTCCACTGGAAATGCCTTTTGGTTAAACTGTCAGCAAGGAATTTGCACTATAACTTTAATGCACATAAAAAAAAAAACAGCTGCTTGTTTAAGTGAAAATACATTGATGGGGTTTTCTGCACTAATAAAGTTGTGGAGTTGTAAAGCATTTTGTCTAGTGTCAATTATATCGTCAGTTACCATTATCGCAAATTATCAAATGTATATCGTGATAAATATTTTTGGTCATATCGCCCTGCTCTAGTACATGGTATGAAGTTGGCTATGGAATTAAAGTGAATGAGCTGATTCTTACTTTAAAACATTTCACCTGTGTAGGTTGCACGACCAAATCTTAAAATCAGTTAAACTAAAGTTTTGTTACACTCCCCGAGAGAGTTTAATTGATAATTTTTGTGGAATATAAAGCCAGAGAGAGTTTTTAAGAGCAGAAACCTCTAATCTTCACACTGGTTCTTGGCATTTTTTTTTCTTATACATTCAGATTTCTGACGTCTAAAAATATAGTACTACCTAGCTTCATGCACGGAGTGTTTACTTCTCCAGCATGGTTCATGGCTCAGGGGTCTGACACTGACATTATGCTGGAAGATAACGGTAATTTTATCTAAATTGCATGAAAGAGCGCAATTACCTCATTCATCAGGCATTAATTTAATCACAATGTGCAGTTTGAACTTCAGCTGTACTTGCTTTCAGTCTTTTTATTTCTATTTCTGTCAGCACAACAGCTTTAAGCTTTTTATTTTATTGATTGATTGATTTTACATTTTAGTAAATAACTTATGGCATGTTTCTGTAATATAATTCAAATGCAGTTCTCACCATTTGGTTTGGCCCCGTTTCTGACCACAAACTGACCTTGGAGAAACTGTTACCTTGACTCCGGCTGTAAGGGTGCATGTCTAGCTGCAGAGCTGTACTTTAATGAGACTCCATTGTCCTGCAGCTGTGAGGCCTTGCTCCTGTGCGCCATGTTTGACAAAAGCTTATGTAAAGAATGTGCGCAGACACCTGCTTCACTGAAGCCGTTCAGGGCCACGGGGCATGGAAATTGTGTGTTTGGACCCGGGATACTCAGCAGTGCCAACTGTTACTTCTCACAGCACCGAGCTTGTATTACTGTCTCCTTTCACTGCCCATTGTGGCCTCTTTACTTGGAGAGCTGTAATATTATGAGAGACGACAATGGAGATTTCATCAGAGGTGAAGTTGAGTGGCTTAAGTTACCCAAGTGAGAGTTTGGCGAACAGTCGCATTATGTGTCTCGTAAAACTCTTTCCCCCTTGCAACTCTATCTGTTTTTACTTCCGTTATCTACCCGTTCAGTGACAACACACAATGGCTGTAAGGCTGCGACCTCTGACTGTGGTCCATGAACCACTGAAACGATACTCTGAGACTGACTTCTCCTCTTTGTCCCGCGTTCTCCGGCTGGATCGCTAGTGGACGGTGTGTGGTTTTCAGCCAGGACTTTCCAAAGTGGAGTGACGTTAAAGATAATAGACGTGGCTAATGTGTTCACCACAGTGTCTGCTGTAGCTCTCTATGAGAACAACAGATGATTCATTTAGCCCTGTACGTTATCCCAAAACCACCCTATTTGTGACATATACTAGTAAAATAATCCAAACCAATGCAGCAGAAAGTTCAGCATGCATCGCTCAAAATTAATTTTGGGTTCCACTGATGACAGCAAAGCGGCTTAGACCGAACTCTTTTCCATGGGAATAAGCAGATGGTTGTTACTTCAACGGGTGAAGCCACCATCATCTGTTATGGTTTATTGCTGCTGTATCAGAGTTTGTTCTCCTTTTCTCTGAGCTGAGAGCGCTTCATGGATGGGTTGGCTTGCCCGGACCCTCCCCCCAGTCAATCCTCCGGTCTGTAATTGCCCCGCACCGCAGCTCAGCAGCCCTTTCCAACATAATAACAGCATAGCCGCCCCAGGGGCATCCTGCCATCCAGAGCTGTCCTTTGTCTTGCTGTTATCTCTCCTAGATTGAATGTTGGCTCTTTGTGATTTCTCAGTTTTCCCCTCTACATTTCCAGTGATCATATTTCCTGAGCTAAATGAAAAAGATGCATTTATGGATACGAAATTTGGGCTGTGTAGGATTGCTACAAATTTTCATCGTCACCACTAACAAACCATAAAATCGATCTCATGTAGGATATCTGTTGCATCGGTCAGACGGGATGCTGATTTGATGTAAATTTATTCATAGTTTTAAGATTTCTGGCATGACAAGTTTCCCTCTGGACGATAGCCTTTTCACTTCCATGTGACCGCCACCCTGCTTCCCCGGTTGTGTGCACTGTTGTGTGTACACGCAAGCTGTAAACCCCCTGCTGTCTGTGGTATTTTCATTCAAGTGTAAGTGTTCCTGCAGCTCCTGCTGCTGTCTGTAAAGAAGCTTGTCGTACAAAGAGACCCAGTGTCTCAGCATGTAGCATGGCACGGTGGCATCAGCTCTGCTTTCTCGCCCGGTTTAGCTGTTGCATGCGGCAAGTACTTTTTTTTTTTTTAATTTTTTTTTTTAAATCTCACATACGAAGCATTCCCTCTGACAAAGTTAAGAAAGGGTATGTTGAATTCTGACAGCGGCAGGCTGTTGCTTAACTAGAAATTTTAATCAATTCCATTTATGTACTTGCAATTACAGCTGGTCTATGAAATAGTTGTAGAAAAGCTCAAACAGTAGAAACAACATCCAAGAGCAGCAAGCATCAGTTAGGATTGCAATTTGATGTCTAACCAGTTGAAATAAGTTATTGATTCAAATTGTTAAAACGATTACCTAAAAGTTCAGAAAAACAGTTGCTGAATAAAATATTGTAAAGTGAGGACAGGACCAGAAATGATGACCACTTCTTCCTCTGTATTCTTATGGGCTTTGTGGGATTCCTAATGCTGCATGACAGAAGACAGAGTAGCATCCAGCTCTTTGAGAAGTTTGAAAGATGAATTTCCTGTAAGACAAGGCCAATGCAGTGCATCTCATTTTATTGCCTGTCATTGCAGTAACAGAGTAGGATTTTAATATTGTGGATTGATTTGTGAGGCAGACCCTTTTAAAGTTAAAGCTCTTTTGGCTTTTGAATTATTCTTTTAACTTAAGACTGCATTCTCTGCATTTTAGATTTTCTTTTTTCATATAAGAACATTTAAACATTTTGGAGATCTGTTCATTTGCTTTCTGACTCAAGTATAGATGAGAAGATCAATACTGCTCTAATATTTGCATGGTCAACATGGAGCTGTTATTATACTGGAGCACAAAGATTAGAAAACGAGTGGGAAAAATCTGACTATGGTGGACCTCAGAGTCTTCTCATCTTATTCTCATTAAAAAGGCAAATACACCGGTCACCCACACCATTAAAATCACTCAAATAGACTGCTGGGTTCAAGTTGATCTGGATTTTGACAAGAGCCATCCACTCCTCGCCTGTACCTGTACATTGTTGCAAACCAAGCGTACCCCCTTTGGCAGTGGTCCTCAACAACAGTGGCCTCCCCAGAATTCAAGGAATGGCATGAGCAGGACAACAGAGACCGAAGCATTGACTTGATATCCAAAGTCCCTGGATCCCACTTTGATAAAGTGTGGAACAATTCTTGAACATGCAGCTTAGGAGGACTTGGGAGCCTGTGGTGTCAGGCACCAAAGTCCACACCTAACACATCCTTTTTTTTTTACTTTAACTAGCAAAACAAGGGCGACCTGCACACGATTACATAAATGATTAAACCGTTGTGGCTGTATTTCCCAAAATGCAGAGCTGTTCCTTTTAGGGAAACTTTGACAGGCAATAACTTGACAGTATATTCAATGTGCCACATCTCATCAGTTATCAGTGGTATCCTTTCAGCATGGGCACTTTCCAACTCTCAGTTACTCAGCAACAAGATGTTCTCTGAGCACCAGGGGAAACTGAACAATATTAAAATCCAGAAATAGCTTTGTCACAGTCTTTTTGACAGTTTGCAGAAACTTCCATTACCTAACCCTTTGCCCAGACCCAGAAACCCCGACTTCTTTTTCTGCTTCTTCAATTTAAACGTCTCGTTTGCACGACTCTTTTAACCCCCTGCTGTTTTAAGGGTTTTATCCGCATGTAATGTTTTGACCTTGCTGATCTCACATAATTCAGATTAGCTGGTTCTAACTGATGGCTGATCCTTACTTTTCTCCTACACAGATGCCACATTTACAGTGAGTTGTTAATCTCCTGTAGGATAATGAGGCAGCTGAGGATGTATCATATGTCTAATAAGATCCGATGCCAATGCAGACATGTTTCCCAAGAGTCTTTTCCATAATATTGAATCAGCTTTTTCAGTCTTTTCGGTTTAGCTCAGAAGCAAGTTGAGTTTTATAAATTGCAGAAAGGATGAAGAAATATAGGTGAGCATCTTCAAATGTACTTTTTGTCAGACCTCAGCATCCCAATAAGACTCAGTAGTTGTGTGTGACTAATTTAAATGCCATTCTTGATAAGTTGGCATGTTGTTGTTTTTGTTTTTTTTTTAGAAAAAGTGAATAAAATTGAGGAGAGTCTAGCTGAAGCAGATCTCCATGGCCTGTAGTTAGCTCATTATTTTGGTAATAACCAGAGAGTCACTTGGAATCATTTGCAGATGCACCCACCAGCTCCGGCAGGAGATTGCACACAAATAAGCATACTTGTACTTGGAACATTTAATGTGTTTCTGTTTCAATTATCACTCTAAATATCCAAAATCATCTGCAGCCAGGTTCACTGAGTTTACCTCGCCTGTGTTATTTGACACCATTGCAACAACACGCTCCCCACATAATTGCACATTATATCTTCTTTGGACAAATGGATATGTTGATATTCCCACTTGGTGTGTGTTTGTGTGTGTGTGTTTCTGTGTTTCTGTGCACATGTCACATGATTCTGTAGAATACATTTGTGAGCTATTACTCAAGGTCACCAGTGGGCAAGCTAATCTGGAGAGCAAATAATGGTGCTGCAGTGCTCCCCATAAATTGATTCATGCTGTTGCATTATCAGTTGCATTACACTAACAATAAGAAACTGTTTATTTTGGAGCTGGTTTATTCCTACTGAAAGTCCGTCACTAAGGTAACAGTATGGCACAGATTGTCTTGCCTGCTTTTTGTCAGTTAGTGTTTTTTTGGGGTTTGTACTTGATTACATGATTATCCATCCATCCATTCTCTTCCACTTATTCTCATCAGGGTCGCAGGAGGGTAGAGCTTATCCCAGCTACCATAGGGTGAGAGGCACAGTACACCCTAGACAGGTCACCAGTCTATCACAGAGAGACAGACAACTATTCGCACGGACATTCACACCTATGGGCAATTTAGATTCACCACTTAAACTAACCCCACTAATTCCATGTCTTTGGACTGTGGGAGGAAGGCTGAGTACCCGGAGATAACCCACGCAAACATAGGGAGAACATGCAAACTCCACACAGAAAGGACCCGGGCAGATGGTGAAGGACTCGGGACCTTCCTGCTGTGAGGCAACAGTACTAACCACCACGCCAAATTATTTCTACTGAAATTTTTTTTGGGCATTATACAGTAAATGCATGTTGTCTGTAAAGTTGCTGTGATCAGTACTTTTATATGTAATAAAAGCAGCAACCACAAGCACTAAAAAATGGGCTGTTTGAAATTTCAAAAAATGTTGGTACAAAAGCTAGGCAGTCTAATTAATGCCCATGCTTTTTGACAACTGGAGGGTAGGTGAATTTTTATACAGCCTTAATACAATTGTATTGCATTTAATACAAAGGCTCATATATTTGCAAGTTATAATTAAAGGTGTGCTTACTTTGTGTGCCAGGTGCGTGCCCTTTTAGCTTTCAGCTTTGAGCATTTGTTATACAAAGGTCAGGTCAAGATACCAGGAATTTAGCATTTAGCAGAATTTAACAACACCGAAAGAATTACACGAGGCTTGATACACAGTTTAATACCAAGGTAAAAAGTGTCATCAACTGTTTTAAAGCTCTGACTTTGTTGTAGCAGGCCATTGACATGAAATGTTAACATTATATTTTGTTTACAGGACACAGTCTGAAATGTTATGACAGTTGCTAAGAAACTTACTAATATTAGATACTACACTACATTATTACTATACAGCATTGCCGAAATTTTAGTTTGTTGCTTTACAGAGTTAATCCCCATTAGCCCTCATGTTTAGGTGCATGGTGTTCTGTAACCGCAAAGCCTTCTAAAAAGTATGCTACCTGAGCAGCCTCGTTTCACTTACAGAAGATTTACACCGACAATACCTATAGTACTTAAATAAAAATCTTTTTTTTTCCTCCAAATTTTGAAACGGGTACCATCCCTAAGAAAACATAGTGTAAATTGGTGTTTTAGTTTTTCTATTAAGTATGTTTAATGTAAAATAAGTACCCATGTGTTTTACATAATGCCAAGTGACGAAGGAAGCTTGCTAACCAGGCTAGCTAGCGCAGACAGCGCTGATAATGCCCCTGCTCTGCATGGTTATCTCTGGCTTCAAAAAGCAGCAGCGATAGCAGGTAAAATATCACTGTTTTGACTCGCTCTCATCTTTCTCTTTAGAGACGTTTCTGTCTTTTAACAGTAAGTTTGCGTGTATGCGGAAACCTTTCTGTATGGAGCTAGCAGGGGGATGGATGGCTGGGGAAAATATTGATTCATTTAGGAGGTGCAGACTTACATATTTCCCTCACAGTTGGTAGAGAGCAAAGAATTAACTTCACCCTTTTTTCCTTTTGGAGCATTTGTCAGGTGGACACAATCTTGGAGAACTTGTGTTTTCAGACTGCAAAGATTATTTTTTTTCCTTTTTAATTCAAAGCTTGCTTTCTATGTTTTAATGTCAGCCCGCGTTTTTATTGTAATGCTGTAGACCTGTATTGAATTGTATGGTGCTGTTTTGTTTGTTCACATCAGCTGCAAATAAAGCAAACACGCAGAGAACTCGACCTTGCTGCTGACAAACACACGATTTCTGTATAATGCACAACAGCAACAGGCCAGAAGAAACACTGATGGCAGCCCATATGGAGGTGTTGGCTGTAACTGGGGAGAAAATGAGAAGAAGGATTCATGAAGGGAGAGCAATGCTGTCAGGTAGTAAATGTCACGAGAGGTGCTTACTATCCAAGAACGAAGGTTTCTCATTTAGTAGTCTAGGATGCATGCTAGAAGTAGGCTTGTAGAGACCAAGAGAGGCTCGCTTGTGTATTTCTTCACTCATCACATCCTATTTTGGAATCCGCTACATCTTTGTTCTGTAAAAACAAAAACACCACATGCATTCCTGCTCATGTAGTTGCTCTGAGGAATGTGTTCCTCAGAAAAGGCTCTCACAAATCATCAGACACTTTTAATGGTTGAAAGTAGACCCCCTGCTGAGGCTGTGCTGTGGCTTAGCTCTGTTTCTGTGTTGGAGGCTAATCGCTGTTTTTATTAGTCTTTTTTTTACCCAATCTGTTCGCATGAAGCCTCAATCCCACGGCCACGTTGAATGAAAGGGTTTATCAGCTTAAGCCTGTTGTAAGGAGCACGAGAGGTCTCATCTTTTCACTGAGGAACGAGAGCAACCCTCGGACACAAGTGTCCGGGCAATTAAGAGACGCGGGGGCCTCAAAGAGAGATTACTGGCACACAGAGTTGTGGCCGGCTTCTTTCTTGTCCTGTGCATTGTTCGCTCAGTGCTGAGACATGTTATGATTGGTGCTATGTTCTCAAAGGGCCTTGGAGGGAGGGAGATGACTGAATGCAGTCATGGGGCTCTTATCTGGGGAAGATTCAATGGATGCAGCATCAAATTATGGCTTTTTAAATAGTCACTGGCTAAACTGTTTCCCTAATGTGACGTGATGGCTGCAAATTCAGAGGCGGTGAGGGGTTTGGGGTTTTTTGTTTTGTTTTTTTTTTGTTTTTCATGGTCTGGACATTGAGCTGTGAACATGTTCAAACGTCCATTGTGGCCTGTTTTGACTTTGTTTATCATGTAAACACAATACTTTGCTTTGTGAGGAAGCTTGCTCGCTATCTAATCGCCCTTTATGGTGTTATGGGTGGATGCTTGGCCTGGTCTTGGCACATCAAGGTTTTGATTATGAGCTAGTACAGATGTTGTTCCAACATTAGCTGTTAAGTGCTATTCAGCACTAAAGTATCTATGTGAGAGGGACCATGAGAGGCAGGTGAAAGCTCTGGGGAGGGGGGGAGTAGAAGGTCAAAGGACAGTGGGGCTTCTTTTTGTTGTTGTTGTTGTTGTTAAGCTCTTACAACAGAAATCCCCCATCCTAATATAGCCCATCGTCGTGTTTGTGGCAGGGGTATTGGACCTTCACAATAGGGCTGCACGATTTTGCATAAAATGAGAATCACGATTTTTTTTTTTTTGGCTTATAATTGAGATCACGATTTTCTTTTCCAGTATAAATATTTATTGCACTTATTAACTGCACATCAACTTCGTAACAGTTGAGACTGAACATAAAAACAATAAATAAACATAAAAACAACAAATGTCTCACGTTTTGTGGTTGCCGCAAAATGTTGTACTGCTTGAAATTCCGTCTCCACCGTTGCTCGACACTGCGTGTGTAGAGCAGGTAGTGCAACAATAGAAAAATAGTTGCAGGACGGCACTGTGTAGCGTTTGTCTAGGGTGTTGATAATTTTCCTAAATCCCTCGTTTTGCACAGTGTTGATGGGAGCCATATCTTTGGTCAGGTGATACGTGATAGTCGTAATTTCTTTGTGCCTGCGGAAGTTCGCCGGTTATGGGGAGGCGCTGTATAAGGTTCCCGTTATTGATGTTTGGGTGGTTGACC
>NW_024582505.1:1060600-1063185 GCF_018398535.1 Haplochromis burtoni
AAAAAAATCGGATTTGATGCGCTTTCGCCTGCAGTGTGAACGTAGCCTTTTCCTACTGATGTGTCCCTATAGACTATGTCAGAACTCCTCTCTACAAGGTGAAAGCTTTAGTAAAAGTAAGCTGTAAAAATCGCCACTTTTTGTATTCAAAGTGTTGCTGTAACATTGCTGTTTGAAGAACTGTGTATTGCTGAGGTGCACTGATCAGCATGTGTTATCATTTAGGGCTTAGTCACACAAACCAGTTAGCAACCATCTGACAACCGCTGGACTCGAGGGAAAAATCTGTATTCCCCAACCTGTTGGCGACTGGTTCCTGGCTGTCGTCAGTGAAATCAGTCACACAGAGGGTGCTGAACCTCTTTGGTTTGCTTTAGTTGCAAGCAGATTAAGGGAATACACACTTTCCCTAGCAACTGGAGGCTACCAGAGGGTCACAGGCTATTCTCAAGAGTAGCATGAATGGGGCTTTGGCAGTTGATTTCACAGCCTGTTTGCTCTCATTCTGTACCTGTTAAAATTTTAATGTAGTATGGTACTTCAAATGGGGTTAAAAGTTATAATAGTAGTTACAAAAAGGATGTACAGTATTGAACTTTTAGAGATTAGCAGCAAAAATCTAACCTGCTTAGTTTCATATAGCTCCTGTGTTATAGTCAGGGATTTGATATTATATAGACCTGTTTAGCTTATTTCTATTTCTGGCTTTAACACAAATCATCACAAAAATGTTGTAAATCTTGTTGAAGGTTCTTGATTTCACTCTTCACAGTTTGGCTCAAATTCAGCATTTCATGTCTGAATTTCTTCCAACAATCTGATGTGAAATGAAAAATACTGTCGTGATTTTATTTTTTTCAAACTTCACTTTAATTTACACCCACACACATCCCTCCACGTGATTTTAAACAGTAAAGCCTTGAAATCGAATTCCAGTGCTCTTACTTTGGTGTGGCATCAGGAGTGACAGTGCCTCTGTAATTTTATTACTTCACATCTTTGGGTGTTAGTTGAAATGGCCAATAGTCAAGATGTAAAGCAAATACTGGCACACAAGACCAACATTGTTGTTAAAATTGGGAACTATTCCCCTGAAGACATTAAAAAGTAATGCGCTGTAATCTCCCTCAAGCAGCTACACTGAGTGCAAACAAAATAGTAGTTCATGTTTTGACATGTATGTATTTTTTGGGGGCATTTATCCTTGACATTAAAAGGACTGGAGGCCTCCATTTTTATTTATTTTCTTACATAGTTACTTGTTTAAAGGACATGAACTCTGAGAAAGAAGACAAACTTAAAGCGTGCACCTTTCTGCTTGTGCGACTTGTAGCCTGTGAGGTGTTAAATCGAGTCAGGAGACCATGCGAGTGCAGGGAGTGGGTAAACACAGACGAAATACTTAACCCTCCCTGCGCTCCTCTGCTCACCACTATGTCACTCGCCACCTGCTCATTTGACAGCACTGCTGCTTTTGGAAGCAGCAGGTGTGCTTTTAAGTCCAAAGGTAGCAGGTTCCGCTCCGACAACCTCGGCTTCTGTTGTGGTCGCTTTTTGTAAAGGCGGAGTATAGAATGCTGAGATCATTACATATCTTTAGTTTAGCCGCATCAATGGTGCACTGTTTGTTCTCCACAGAAACTTAGAAAGCCGATGAAGTGAAGCTGAAATAAGTCAGATGATGGTTTTGTGTCAGGAATGCCAGGGTTGCTGCCAAAGCCTATACCTATTCATCTTCTCTCTATCTATCATATAATTATGGTGCACAGCTAGAGCCAAAGGTATGTACTTTGACTAAAAGAGGGAGAATAAAACTAAAGAATTATTGTTGCAAATGAAAATGACTGCATTTTCTTTCTTTCTTTCTTTCTTTCTTTCTTTCTTTCTTTCTTTCTTTCTTTCTTTCTTTCAAAAATTCTTAATATTTAGCGCAGTCCTTCTGTATTACAACTCCTTTCTTTCAACGAGTTTTCATTAGAACACACAACCTCAGATTCATAAAATAAAAGCCAGACGATTCCGTTCAACAATGGTCAAACTTGAGAAACCCCAGTGTATTATTACCTTATATTCCACGGCAGCGCTTGGTACACCCACCCATTAACACTGGCAACTAAATAGCCACATATACAACATGCGATCTGTTATCTCCATCCATGAACTTCTATAAATCGTTTGGCTTTGTGCGGAAATATTCAGAGCTTTGAGTCCACGCCAGATATTTAACTTGGCTGTGCTTTCAGTTTCTGAGAATGGACAAAGGGAGAACATGTGAGAGGAGGTCTAGAAATCATGAAAATATACACCTCCCTTCTTGAAAAACAGAACCACCGTCATTCCTGAAACATCATACCTTCTTCTGGACAGCAAACTGTCTAAAGCTTCAGCTCTGATTTTATTTATTACCTTTATTTTACCAGGAAGTCCTACTGAGACCACAAACTGTTTTACAAGAGAGACTCCGCTTTGCAGGAAAAAAAAAGACAACAGAAACCCCCCCCCCAAAAAAAAAAAACCCAACCAAACCCTAATGTCACCATACCAAGCACAATTGATGTAGATAATGCTGCCTGTGTTGCCCTGTG
>NW_024582505.1:1063210-1079491 GCF_018398535.1 Haplochromis burtoni
TCTGTGTTCCATTAGGCCATGATGAGCAGCACAGAGCTGCGTCTTAGAGGAGTGAACATACAAGTGTCAAAGATCCCTTTCATTGTACTAATGATATATCACTCTAAAGTCTAAATATACTTTGAACTGAAGAAAGTCAGAAGATAGATACAAAAATAAATCCACACACCTGTCCTTAATATTTTGATTAGGAGATGACTACTGCAGCACTAATGAGCTCCTCTTGCCATAGCTTGTAGTTGATCTAATTTGACTGTCACCTCAGACAAAATCTGTTAAGCTAATAAATCAATGTAAATGTCAATAAACATAATTCATCACAGTAGGTTTAGTGTTTAGTTCCATCAACGCTAATTTCAAATGTCTGCTGGAGACTCTACTCCATCAAATATGTACATAAATAATCCATAATTAACTACTGATCATGTTTCAGATCACCCCCCTCTGAAAGTGGCAGTCACACAAAACATCCATTCAAGCACATAAAAGCTGTTTGGGAACTTTAGGGGTTGAATTTATCAGCCATATCCAACAGGCTGTGTTTATTGACAGTTGTTTTCCTGGGGGTGGAAACCAAATGCCATCCATTCCCCATCTAATTTCTAAGTAAACCAGCTATCCCAGAGCCTGTGTTCTACAAGCAAAACAGGAGTGCTAGTTTTTAATACGTTCACCATGTGCTATTCGTTGTTGCGTGCTTAAAAGCTGTGCAACCTTGCGTCTTTTATCTAATTAAAGTTTTGTCCAGTGTAAAACTATCCATCCAATTCAGTTTATTCCAACAGACTCTGAGCAAATAGTCTAACACTGAGACCCGGAGCTAATTTAGAACAGGGGTAAACTATTCATTTTCTCAAGGGGCCACAATTAGGACCCAACTGTAACATCTACTCTTTATCAAGAGATAATTGAACACTGATCATACGTAAGCTTAGCTTATTGGTGCGGCCTCCCAGTTTCTACTGCGGCCCCTTGGGAAAATTAACTGCCTACCCTTGATTTAGAATACCCAATTAACCTAACAAGTATTCCTTTGGACTGAAAGGGAAAAATAAAAATAATTCAATGCAGACACAGGCAGAACATACAAACTCCACACTCCAGAAAGGACTAGGAACCTTCTTGGCGTCAGGAGACAGTAGCAACCAATACACTACTGTGCTGCTCACATAGTCCTGAATAAGGTGATAGCAGGTTGCAGACAAACTTCTGCAAATACACTGGCAATCACCAGTTGCTAGCCAACTTGTGTGCATATGCAGTCAGATATTTTATGTCTAAAATATATTAAAAAAAAAAAAAAACAACCAAAAAACAATGATGTCATTACAACTTATTTCCACCATTTCATATCAGCTTGGCAACTGATCACCTTTGTTTAGTTGTCATATCACAAGAAAAAGAAAAAAAAAAAAAGCGTTGGGAAAGTTACCCACCCTCCACGCAGCTGGTTAATAAGCCTCCTTTAAGCAACCTGAAGTCACAAAGGGAGTGAGCAGTCAGCTGAATGGGGACTTTATCAATGGTAATGATCCATAGTGAAATAAATCTCTAGAGCAGCTGTGTAGTATTGATGCTTAACAAACCCTGTCAGGAGATGGCTTTGCATACATTTAGCAGTTGTGGGAGCCGATGAGGCACTGGTGTAGCAATCACGTTCTCATTCCGCTACTATATTCCACTCCTCTTTGCATCACATGAAAAGCTTAATAGTTTTGTCTTGCAGCGCCCCAAACTGAGCTAATAATGTATTCCAGCTCAGCAGCAAGGATGCATTTAAGTATACTTATACAAACCAATTAGCTTTATGTCGCAGCATGCTCTAATTGTTTGTTTGAAGTGGATTTCTAGAGTGTCAGGCCTCCTCTAGTCCTAGCCCTCTCTCAACTTGAGTGACAGCATCGCTTGTTAAGGCTGCGGGGCAGAGGGCAGGAATCACTCAGCGAGGGCTGAAATGAAAGAGACTAGGCGTCGTTGTACGGATGGCAAACGCAGGGCACAACGCCAGAGCCACAGAGAGCAGGGGCTGACTTCTTGAGCAGCAGCATTTTAAGTTCACACCATGAGCAGCACATCAGCGGTATATGGCCAGTCAGCCGCTAAAGCCTGAAACAGAGCTCCAACCCCCATTCGGCGGGCTCCCCAGCGCCTTGCCTTGATCTACAATTACCACCCGTCACTTGCCATTCCATTGAAGAAAAAAGGATGTTTAATGCATAAAGGGATAAATGAGTGAATAATTAAATTTTTAATCAAGCTGAAAGAATCTCTTCAACAATAAACCACTACAACTGGAGGAGGGATCTTCCTATTTGGAAGGAAAAGAAAAGATCCACAGACCTCCCTCTGAGATAAGAAGCTTCAGCTATATTGAGATGTTTAACCTTACACGCTGCCAACAAAAATCCACTCGAGAGTTTCTCAGTCCTGCTAATGGAGTAGATGGAAACTTGCACAGATTTTTATAACAACAATAGACCGTACAGAACAACAACAAAGAGGAGGAGGAACATGACAAAAATACTACTCAAAGAGAGAAACTACAAAGTATCCCAACTCATTGTTTTTCCTTCTTTTCTCTCTCTCTCTGCGGTCTCCAAGATTCCATGTTGAACAGAGAGCAGCATCAAAGCACATCAGAAACAATACATAATGAGCACAATGCATCCTGTAGTGGAGCCTGCAGTATCGTGCTGGCCTTCACTCAGTAAATAAAAAAAAAAAAAAAAAAAAAAAAAAAAAAAAAAAAAAAAAAAAAAAAAAAAAAAAAAAAAAAAAAACACCACACACATACGACAACTATAGCCAACGTCATCAACTCTCAAACATGTCAGCTCCCAACAAGCTGCTCACAAAATAATATGAACAAAAATATTTCTAGGGTATGCGGCTGATAAGTCAAGCAGATATCTGAAAATTTTATAGTTATGGTTAAATATTTTCAAATAAATTAAACATTATAAATAATAATTAAAAAAAAAAACCCAAACAAGCATAAACCAAAAACACTGGTACATTTCTGAGGCCTGCTTTAGACTGACTGATGTTGACACCAGGGTAAGGTTTCTGGTCTGGGGGGGGGAGCTTTCTGTAGAGAAGTTGGGGCATTTTCGGGGTGCAAAGAGGATTATGAGGGGCCGGGAATGAGGGGGCTATTGTTAAAGCCTGAGAAAGTGTGCAGGAAGAGTGGCACGCACTCTGGAAAAACTAAATTCTGGTGCGCATGATGAACGACAGGAAACTGAAGTTTAGTTCTGCACAGTAATGCAGACTCCATACTCGTATGCACTTTAGTTGCTTAGTTGCCCAGTGTGCGCTCAGAAAATTTTATGAAGGTGGGCAATCCATAAATTATGATTTGGATGAAAGAAAAAAAAATGAAAAAAGAAAATGCAGTATTTGAGTATAAAGTGCATGGTTAGCATAATTGTGACCAAAGTGATTGCCTGCTGGAGCATTTCCATTATCCAGTGGCTGCATTTGGCTGTCTGAGATGACAGAGTGCTGCTCATCTGGGAAATAGCTGGGGCAGGATGATGCTGCTGCTGAGAGGCACAACCCAGCATGTCTGCAAATGCAATTATCAAAAAGACCTTGAGTCGGGATGAGCATATGCCGCTATTAAAGCACTAGAAATTCGCAACAACAGAGAATCCATTTCTGCTGTTGGTAAACCCTTAAAAGCACTAAAAAACATATTTCAAAGCAAATGGATCCCACATGAACGCGCAAAACATGGTAGTTATTTTTCATGAAAGGTTGCGGTCTTTACTCTTTTTTCCCTCAGCTCTATTCACTGGTTTGACAAGGCTGGAGCTCAGCTGGAAACATGTGAGGACAGATGTGGGGTTGTTTTTAGGCTTGGGTGGCATCACGCATTTACGGTAAAACAGGGGATTTGTCTGTAGGAATGTCAAAAATACAGATGCTTGTGTTCTGTTGAACTTCATAAGCAGCTCCTGTATTGAAGTTAGATATTATGGTGCGCCGCACAGCATGAAGGACATCTCTTTTACTGAAAAAGGAAATTTAGATGAGGACAAGCTCAGAGATTCACATGGAAGCCCCTGCTCCTGTTTGGGAATATTTTGGGTTTAGCTTTCCCATCTAAAACATCATGTCCAGGTGAGCTCTTCAAACAACAAAAAATGGTTTATTAGCTACATTATAACCACTATAGTAACAACAAGGATCATCAGCTCCTCAAGCAAGCAAGCAATTATGAAGAGTTAAAAACATGTGCCAGCCAACCCTCAACTCCAAACCCTCACCTTGGGTTACATAACTTTATACAATATATTAACATGTATTTGACGGTGAAATAAAAATATTATGTTCTACCATCTTTTTTTTTTTTTCCCCCCCAAAATCGTTGCACAATTGTTAACAGCAATATTGTTTTCATCATGTGGATTAGGTTTTCTTACATGGCACCACTTGGACGCAGACAGAAAGGTGAATCCCAGCATGGCGAGATAAGCGTGAGGCAGAACTAAGTAGCTCTGTAAGCGGAAACAAAGGGTAGGGATGACCTCTGTAGCGTGGGTGTGATTTGATTACAAAAGTGTGACACGAACCCAAAAAAACAAAAAAACCGAAAAACCACATACTCTGCAAATTATGCTGCACACCAGTTCCCATGACAGACTCGCACACCACAGACCTCTTCTGCCACCTACACAAGAACCACGTGAAAGACTCTGGAGAGAATTTATGAATGGGAAGCACAAAAGAACAGTACAAATTTACTCCACTGTAAAATTTTAGAATAGCTACTACAGTAGCCATCATGCATTTTATATTTTAGACATTTCACATTTTTACATTTAACATTTGCCCAGAAGATCTAAATAAAAAGCGTCAAAATAACCACATTTAAAGTGTTTTTAAGTCTTCATTGCCTTCAACAATTACATTTACAGACTGCATTGTCTTACATATCGTTATGTATTTTGGCCTAGAGCAGGGCGATATGACCAAAAATATTTATCACGATATACATTTGAAAATTTGCGATAACGATATAACTGACGATATAATTGACACTAGACAAAATACTTTACAACTCCACAACTTTATTAGTGCAAAAAACCCCATCAATGTATTTTCACTTAAACAAGCAGCTGTTTTTTATGTGCATTAAAGTTATATAAAAATGTAACAGTGCAAATTCCTTGCTGACAGTTTAACCAAAAGGCATTTCCAGTGGAAACTGGCCGACATATCCTCAGCATAACCATGTATAATATCCACAAAACTTAAAAAGAGGTTATACACACACAATACGGTAATATTATGTTGAAGCACAGTACGTATCACTCCGCGAGGTCTGCCTACGATAGCCGTAATGCTCCGACAATCCATCAAGCGGTGCGGCTTCGTAGCTTAGCAAAGTCGTACTAAAACATTTGACAGATTTTCGAGCGCCGTGTACATAAAATCGTTTCGAGGTCAGTAAACACAACCAGAATTCATACATAAGGCACACGGGATTATAAGGGCACTGTCGATTTTCAGAAAAATCAAAGGATTGATTTTAAGTGTGCCGTATTTTCCAAAAAACACGTGTAATAACGACGGCCCGCTGAGCGCCAAGTTTGCGATCTGACCCAAAAATAGATGTAACATAACAAATTAAGGTTGGTAGTTAATCTGAACGGACGGAAAGCTAAAACCAGTATCCACACCACTGAAAGTTGACGAGCAATTTTATACAAACCAATCTGGAATTCAAATATCCGTTCATTTAAACGATCACCTTATTCACGATCTTTCTTCATTCTGCGTCGCCGCCATGTGCGTATGTAAACAATAGGCACTGCGCATGCGCGTTTTACCCATATTCTATCGCGATATTTCATTTTCCTATCGTTGCCCAAAATTACACCGGTATTACCGTGAACGGTATGATATAGCCCAGCCCTATTTTGGTCCTGTCACACCTTTGTATAGGATTATTTTTGGTTAGATGGTTAGAGTCATCATGTCTTAGACCTCACAGGGTTAAACACAGCCACATGCTTTCTAGAGTCTTTTCAGACTGTGCATATCAGTGCCTTTGGTTAATGTGGCACCATCCACCCACTGCATCACAGCCTGTGTAGCACAGCCAGAACTGCTTTAAAGAGCACATTCAGCTCTCACTGCTTCTTTTGTGTGTTGCTCATGAGAACAGAGACACCAGGGAGTCTTTCACCCCCAACTTGAAACGTCAAAATGTGTAAAAACAAACAGTAAAATCATAAGGAGGCGAATGCCTTTTAGACATAAATGAAAGGAAACGTCCTGGTCTCTTTTGTGTTAGTGGGAAGAAGACCCTGCTGTGGGGGTGGAGTCTGTAAAAAACACATAGCAACCTAGTGTGAGGCCACAAGTTTATGTCCAAGCCCTTCAACTTGGTAATAAATCGCCAGAGTGGTCCTTTCCACATTTAAGTCTCTGGCCGTTAAACTTTAAATGCATTTACTTTTCAAAATGGCACCACAGTCCAGCAGATCCCTGCTAGGTAGTCATGACTCCACTCACTGACTAACCCCCCCCCAAAAAAAAGAAACCTTGGAGCTGCATTAGATCCTTTCAAATTCTTTCAACAGCAAAAGGAAACAGCTGCAGTTGTATAGCGTTGACTGCGCTAGCATACTGCAGTAATTATTTCAGTCCTCATGTTGGCATCCTCCTACAGCTGCTCACACTTCACCACTGGCAAACACAAAAGCAGGCCTCGGATCGTGGTTGAAGCTTCGCTCTAGTTTCTTTTCTTTCGATGTGTTAACTTGGTGCCAAATACACAAACTGTGCTAACCGTCGACTGCGCTGCTAAACCCCAAAACCACCAGCATATTTCCTTCTGGCGTTTATATAAACAGACTGTGACTGGAACAGATTCCCACCATTCAGATAAAGACGTGCTATCTGGGTGTTTGCATAATGAGCAGCAGTCGTGTTAGCAGTGTGTTGCTGTATGGCATAAAAGAAATGAGAAGTCGCAATTGTAATCAGCAGGGTGATCTCAAAATAAACATCAGAAGCGTGGTCAACTAAGGGCTTGTTGTTGTTTTTCCCCCACAAATTGCAGCCATTATGTTTCATAATAATAAAAGATGGTGCGAGCCATTGCAAAAGAATCATTTCCTGCCTTCTTTTCAGCGCCCACTCTCAGCACGGCAGTAAGGTTGCAGGGTTGTCTTTGAATTTTACGGAAATATTTTGAGTCCAAGCAGCCGAGCTCAAATCATCCAGAAAGAGAAGTGTGTATGATTAAATGATGAGTCTAGGACAGAAGGTTTTGCTTTTAAGGCCAAAATAACTCAAAAGAAAACAGAAGGCATAAAACAAGAGGAGAAAGAAGTGCAACTACAGGAGACGGCTGTCCTGCCCAGGAGGACATGAGAAGGAAAGATCTGAAAGCTACTCAGCTGAGCCAGGATGAAAATCAGACCAGACAGTACGACACCTGCAAGAACCGGTGGGTTTTCTCCTTTTAAAGAGATACTTGTGTTTTTCCAATTTAAAAAAAAAAAAAAAATATCTTAATATTTAGCGCAGTCCTTCTGTATTACAACTCCTTTCTTTCAACGAGTTTTCATTAGAACACACAACCTCAGATTCATAAAATAAAAGCCAGACGATTCCGTTCAACAATGGTCAAACTTGAGAAACCCCAGTGTATTATTACCTTATATTCCACGGCAGCGCTTGGTACACCCACCCATTAACACTGGCAACTAAATAGCCACATATACAACATGCGATCTGTTATCTCCATCCATGAACTTCTATAAATCGTTTGGCTTTGTGCGGAAATATTCAGAGCTTTGAGTCCACGCCAGATATTTAACTTGGCTGTGCTTTCAGTTTCTGAGAATGGACAAAGGGAGAACATGTGAGAGGAGGTCTAGAAATCATGAAAATATACACCTCCCTTCTTGAAAAACAGAACCACCGTCATTCCTGAAACATCATACCTTCTTCTGGACAGCAAACTGTCTAAAGCTTCAGCTCTGATTTTATTTATTACCTTTATTTTACCAGGAAGTCCTACTGAGACCACAAACTGTTTTACAAGAGAGACTCCGCTTTGCAGGAAAAAAAAAGACAACAGAAACCCCCCCCCCAAAAAAAAAAAACCCAACCAAACCCTAATGTCACCATACCAAGCACAATTGATGTAGATAATGCTGCCTGTGTTGCCCTGTGTGATTATCCCCTGATGCCAATAATTATGCAGGGCAATTACAGCATACATTATGAACCCATCTCCACCCAACTGGCAGGACCCTGCCCAGATTTCTTTTCCCCTCACCACAACAAAGCAGAGTGGATTCCTCGCACTCAGTCAGCCTCTCAAGCTTAAAGAAGTCCAGATGAGGAAAAGCAGAGCTTTATTAAGTACCTGTGAGAATTTTGACAGGCTTGCAGCACGCTTTGGCCAGCATTTCTCCTCCCTCCAGTTTTTTTAAAAAAATGTATTTTTGGACAAGCCTCCTATCTACAGTTCATCTCAACAGCTTAGAGGGTGAACACCTGGAGCAACAGAGTGTCGAGGAAAAGTGATGAAGTGATGAAGAAGCCTTTGTTTCTCAGGGGGTTCGGCCACACAGCGAAGTCTGTGGACACGAGAGAAATGATTCCACATGTGGGGGTTTCAGCTACAAAGAGCTACTCTTTGCACTCCAAAAAAGAATCCCAGAACAGAACTGTGCCTTTTCACCCCCCTCCTCTCTTTGAGCCTGACTACATTTCCATCTTTTTTTTTTTTTTTTAAATTGGAAAAACACAAGTATCTCTTTAAAAGGAGAAAACCCACCGGTTCTTGCAGGTGTCGTACTGTCTGGTCTGATTTTCATCCTGGCTCAGCTGAGTAGCTTTCAGATCTTTCCTTCTCATGTCCTCCTGGGCAGGACAGCCGTCTCCTGTAGTTGCACTTCTTTCTCCTCTTGTTTTATGCCTTCTGTTTTCTTTTGAGTTATTTTGGCCTTAAAAGCAAAACCTTCTGTCCTAGACTCATCATTTAATCATACACACTTCTCTTTCTGGATGATTTGAGCTCGGCTGCTTGGACTCAAAATATTTCCGTAAAATTCAAAGACAACCCTGCAACCTTACTGCCGTGCTGAGAGTGGGCGCTGAAAAGAAGGCAGGAAATGATTCTTTTGCAATGGCTCGCACCATCTTTTATTATTATGAAACATAATGGCTGCAATTTGTGGGGGAAAAACAACAACAAGCCCTTAGATGACCACGCTTCTGATGTTTATTTTGAGATCACCCTGCTGATTACAATTGCGACTTCTCATTTCTTTTATGCCATACAGCAACACACTGCTAACACGACTGCTGCTCATTATGCAAACACCCAGATAGCACGTCTTTATCTGAATGGTGGGAATCTGTTCCAGTCACAGTCTGTTTATATAAACGCCAGAAGGAAATATGCTGGTGGTTTTGGGGTTTAGCAGCGCAGTCGACGGTTAGCACAGTTTGTGTATTTGGCACCAAGTTAACACATCGAAAGAAAAGAAACTAGAGCGAAGCTTCAACCACGATCCGAGGCCTGCTTTTGTGTTTGCCAGTGGTGAAGTGTGAGCAGCTGTAGGAGGATGCCAACATGAGGACTGAAATAATTACTGCAGTATGCTAGCGCAGTCAACGCTATACAACTGCAGCTGTTTCCTTTTGCTGTTGAAAGAATTTGAAAGGATCTAATGCAGCTCCAAGGTTTCTTTTTTTTGGGGGGGGGTTAGTCAGTGAGTGGAGTCATGACTACCTAGCAGGGATCTGCTGGACTGTGGTGCCATTTTGAAAAGTAAATGCATTTAAAGTTTAACGGCCAGAGACTTAAATGTGGAAAGGACCACTCTGGCGATTTATTACCAAGTTGAAGGGCTTGGACATAAACTTGTGGCCTCACACTAGGTTGCTATGTGTTTTTTACAGACTCCACCCCCACAGCAGGGTCTTCTTCCCACTAACACAAAAGAGACCAGGACGTTTCCTTTCATTTATGTCTAAAAGGCATTCGCCTCCTTATGATTTTACTGTTTGTTTTTACACATTTTGACGTTTCAAGTTGGGGGTGAAAGACTCCCTGGTGTCTCTGTTCTCATGAGCAACACACAAAAGAAGCAGTGAGAGCTGAATGTGCTCTTTAAAGCAGTTCTGGCTGTGCTACACAGGCTGTGATGCAGTGGGTGGATGGTGCCACATTAACCAAAGGCACTGATATGCACAGTCTGAAAAGACTCTAGAAAGCATGTGGCTGTGTTTAACCCTGTGAGGTCTAAGACATGATGACTCTAACCATCTAACCAAAAATAATCCTATACAAAGGTGTGACAGGACCAAAATAGGGCTGGGCTATATCATACCGTTCACGGTAATACCGGTGTAATTTTGGGCAACGATAGGAAAATGAAATATCGCGATAGAATATGGGTAAAACGCGCATGCGCAGTGCCTATGTTTACATACGCACATGGCGGCGACGCAGAATGAAGAAAGTCGTAATGAAACGTGTGACGATTTTAAATTGATAACGGATTTTGATATTCTCAGATTGGTTTGTATAAAATTGCTCGCAACTTTCCAGTGGTTGTGGGATACTGGTTTTACGCTTTTTCGTCCGTCAGATTCAACAACAAGCTACTATTATGTTAAGCATCTATTTTTTGGTCAGATAGCAAAGCTTTGAGCGTGAGCGGGCCGTCGTTATTACACGTGTTGTTTGGAAAATACGGCACACTTAAAATCAATCCTTTGATTTTTCTGAAAATCGACAGTGCCCTTTATAATCCCGTGTGCCTTATGTATGAATTCTGGTTGTGTTTACTGACCTCGAAACGATTTTATGTACACGGCGCTCGAAAATCTGTCAAATGTTTTAGTACGACTTTGCTAAGCTACGAAGCCGCACCGCTTGATGGATTGTCGGAGCATTACGGCTATCGTAGGCAGACCTCGCGGAGTGATACGTACTGTGCTTCAACATAATATTACCGTATTGTGTGTGTATAACCTCTTTTTAAGTTTTGTGGATATTATACATGGTTATGCTGAGGATATGTCGGCCAGTTTCCACTGGAAATGCCTTTTGGTTAAACTGTCAGCAAGGAATTTGCACTGTTACATTTTTATATAACTTTAATGCACATAAAAAACAGCTGCTTGTTTAAGTGAAAATACATTGATGGGGTTTTTTGCACTAATAAAGTTGTGGAGTTGTAAAGTATTTTGTCTAGTGTCAATTATATCGTCAGTTATATCTTATCGCAAATTTTCAAATGTATATCGTGATAAATATTTTTGGTCATATCGCCCTGCTCTAGGCCAAAATACATAACGATATGTAAGACAATGCAGTCTGTAAATGTAATTGTTGAAGGCAATGAAGACTTAAAAACACTTTAAATGTGGTTATTTTGACGCTTTTTATTTAGATCTTCTGGGCAAATGTTAAATGTAAAAATGTGAAATGTCTAAAATATAAAATGCATGATGGCTACTGTAGTAGCTATTCTAAAATTTTACAGTGGAGTAAATTTGTACTGTTCTTTTGTGCTTCCCATTCATAAATTCTCTCCAGAGTCTTTCACGTGGTTCTTGTGTAGGTGGCAGAAGAGGTCTGTGGTGTGCGAGTCTGTCATGGGAACTGGTGTGCAGCATAATTTGCAGAGTATGTGGTTTTTCGGTTTTTTTGTTTTTTTGGGTTCGTGTCACACTTTTGTAATCAAATCACACCCACGCTACAGAGGTCATCCCTACCCTTTGTTTCCGCTTACAGAGCTACTTAGTTCTGCCTCACGCTTATCTCGCCATGCTGGGATTCACCTTTCTGTCTGCGTCCAAGTGGTGCCATGTAAGAAAACCTAATCCACATGATGAAAACAATATTGCTGTTAACAATTGTGCAACGATTTTGGGGGGGAAAAAAAAAAAAAGATGGTAGAACATAATATTTTTATTTCACCGTCAAATACATGTTAATATATTGTATAAAGTTATGTAACCCAAGGTGAGGGTTTGGAGTTGAGGGTTGGCTGGCACATGTTTTTAACTCTTCATAATTGCTTGCTTGCTTGAGGAGCTGATGATCCTTGTTGTTACTATAGTGGTTATAATGTAGCTAATAAACCATTTTTTGTTGTTTGAAGAGCTCACCTGGACATGATGTTTTAGATGGGAAAGCTAAACCCAAAATATTCCCAAACAGGAGCAGGGGCTTCCATGTGAATCTCTGAGCTTGTCCTCATCTAAATTTCCTTTTTCAGTAAAAGAGATGTCCTTCATGCTGTGCGGCGCACCATAATATCTAACTTCAATACAGGAGCTGCTTATGAAGTTCAACAGAACACAAGCATCTGTATTTTTGACATTCCTACAGACAAATCCCCTGTTTTACCGTAAATGCGTGATGCCACCCAAGCCTAAAAACAACCCCACATCTGTCCTCACATGTTTCCAGCTGAGCTCCAGCCTTGTCAAACCAGTGAATAGAGCTGAGGGAAAAAAGAGTAAAGACCGCAACCTTTCATGAAAAATAACTACCATGTTTTGCGCGTTCATGTGGGATCCATTTGCTTTGAAATATGTTTTTTAGTGCTTTTAAGGGTTTACCAACAGCAGAAATGGATTCTCTGTTGTTGCGAATTTCTAGTGCTTTAATAGCGGCATATGCTCATCCCGACTCAAGGTCTTTTTGATAATTGCATTTGCAGACATGCTGGGTTGTGCCTCTCAGCAGCAGCATCATCCTGCCCCAGCTATTTCCCAGATGAGCAGCACTCTGTCATCTCAGACAGCCAAATGCAGCCACTGGATAATGGAAATGCTCCAGCAGGCAATCACTTTGGTCACAATTATGCTAACCATGCACTTTATACTCAAATACTGCATTTTCTTTTTTCATTTTTTTTTCTTTCATCCAAATCATAATTTATGGATTGCCCACCTTCATAAAATTTTCTGAGCGCACACTGGGCAACTAAGCAACTAAAGTGCATACGAGTATGGAGTCTGCATTACTGTGCAGAACTAAACTTCAGTTTCCTGTCGTTCATCATGCGCACCAGAATTTAGTTTTTCCAGAGTGCGTGCCACTCTTCCTGCACACTTTCTCAGGCTTTAACAATAGCCCCCTCATTCCCGGCCCCTCATAATCCTCTTTGCACCCCGAAAATGCCCCAACTTCTCTACAGAAAGCTCCCCCCCCCAGACCAGAAACCTTACCCTGGTGTCAACATCAGTCAGTCTAAAGCAGGCCTCAGAAATGTACCAGTGTTTTTGGTTTATGCTTGTTTGGGTTTTTTTTTTTAATTATTATTTATAATGTTTAATTTATTTGAAAATATTTAACCATAACTATAAAATTTTCAGATATCTGCTTGACTTATCAGCCGCATACCCTAGAAATATTTTTGTTCTATTATTTTGTGAGCAGCTTGTTGGGAGCTGACATGTTTGAAGTTTGATGACGTTGGTATAGCTTGTCAGTTATAGTCGTGTGTGTTTTTTTTTTTTTTTTTTTTTTTTTTTTTTTTTTTTTTTTTTTTTTTTTTTTTTTTTTTTTTTTTTTATTTACTGAGTGAAGGCCAGCACGATACTGCAGGCTCCACTACAGGATGCATTGTGCTCATTATGTATTGTTTCTGATGTGCTTTGATGCTGCTCTCTGTTCAACATGGAATCTTGGAGACCGCAGAGAGAGAGAGAAAAGAAGGAAAAACAATGAGTTGGGATACTTTGTAGTTTCTCTCTTTGAGTAGTATTTTTGTCATGTTCCTCCTCCTCTTTGTTGTTGTTCTGTACGGTCTATTGTTGTTATAAAAATCTGTGCAAGTTTCCATCTACTCCATTAGCAGGACTGAGAAACTCTCGAGTGGATTTTTGTTGGCAGCGTGTAAGGTTAAACATCTCAATATAGCTGAAGCTTCTTATCTCAGAGGGAGGTCTGTGGATCTTTTCTTTTCCTTCCAAATAGGAAGATCCCTCCTCCAGTTGTAGTGGTTTATTGTTGAAGAGATTCTTTCAGCTTGATTAAAAATTTAATTATTCACTCATTTATCCCTTTATGCATTAAACATCCTTTTTTCTTCAATGGAATGGCAAGTGACGGGTGGTAATTGTAGATCAAGGCAAGGCGCTGGGGAGCCCGCCGAATGGGGGTTGGAGCTCTGTTTCAGGCTTTAGCGGCTGACTGGCCATATACCGCTGATGTGCTGCTCATGGTGTGAACTTAAAATGCTGCTGCTCAAGAAGTCAGCCCCTGCTCTCTGTGGCTCTGGCGTTGTGCCCTGCGTTTGCCATCCGTACAACGACGCCTAGTCTCTTTCATTTCAGCCCTCGCTGAGTGATTCCTGCCCTCTGCCCCGCAGCCTTAACAAGCGATGCTGTCACTCAAGTTGAGAGAGGGCTAGGACTAGAGGAGGCCTGACACTCTAGAAATCCACTTCAAACAAACAATTAGAGCATGCTGCGACATAAAGCTAATTGGTTTGTATAAGTATACTTAAATGCATCCTTGCTGCTGAGCTGGAATACATTATTAGCTCAGTTTGGGGCGCTGCAAGACAAAACTATTAAGCTTTTCATGTGATGCAAAGAGGAGTGGAATATAGTAGCGGAATGAGAACGTGATTGCTACACCAGTGCCTCATCGGCTCCCACAACTGCTAAATGTATGCAAAGCCATCTCCTGACAGGGTTTGTTAAGCATCAATACTACACAGCTGCTCTAGAGATTTATTTCACTATGGATCATTACCATTGATAAAGTCCCCATTCAGCTGACTGCTCACTCCCTTTGTGACTTCAGGTTGCTTAAAGGAGGCTTATTAACCAGCTGCGTGGAGGGTGGGTAACTTTCCCAACGCTTTTTTTTTTTTTCTTTTTCTTGTGATATGACAACTAAACAAAGGTGATCAGTTGCCAAGCTGATATGAAATGGTGGAAATAAGTTGTAATGACATCATTGTTTTTTGGTTGTTTTTTTTTTTTTTTAATATATTTTAGACATAAAATATCTGACTGCATATGCACACAAGTTGGCTAGCAACTGGTGATTGCCAGTGTATTTGCAGAAGTTTGTCTGCAAC
This sequence comes from Haplochromis burtoni, assembly GCF_018398535.1. Lineage (NCBI taxonomy): Eukaryota > Metazoa > Chordata > Actinopteri > Cichliformes > Cichlidae > Haplochromis > Haplochromis burtoni. The sequence continues at coordinate 1,078,300 of NW_024582505.1, forward strand.
CTGCTATCACCTTATTCAGGACTATGTGAGCAGCACAGTAGTGTATTGGTTGCTACTGTCTCCTGACGCCAAGAAGGTTCCTAGTCCTTTCTGGAGTGTGGAGTTTGTATGTTCTGCCTGTGTCTGCATTGAATTATTTTTATTTTTCCCTTTCAGTCCAAAGGAATACTTGTTAGGTTAATTGGGTATTCTAAATCAAGGGTAGGCAGTTAATTTTCCCAAGGGGCCGCAGTAGAAACTGGGAGGCCGCACCAATAAGCTAAGCTTACGTATGATCAGTGTTCAATTATCTCTTGATAAAGAGTAGATGTTACAGTTGGGTCCTAATTGTGGCCCCTTGAGAAAATGAATAGTTTACCCCTGTTCTAAATTAGCTCCGGGTCTCAGTGTTAGACTATTTGCTCAGAGTCTGTTGGAATAAACTGAATTGGATGGATAGTTTTACACTGGACAAAACTTTAATTAGATAAAAGACGCAAGGTTGCACAGCTTTTAAGCACGCAACAACGAATAGCACATGGTGAACGTATTAAAAACTAGCACTCCTGTTTTGCTTGTAGAACACAGGCTCTGGGATAGCTGGTTTACTTAGAAATTAGATGGGGAATGGATGGCATTTGGTTTCCACCCCCAGGAAAACAACTGTCAATAAACACAGCCTGTTGGATATGGCTGATAAATTCAACCCCTAAAGTTCCCAAACAGCTTTTATGTGCTTGAATGGATGTTTTGTGTGACTGCCACTTTCAGAGGGGGGTGATCTGAAACATGATCAGTAGTTAATTATGGATTATTTATGTACATATTTGATGGAGTAGAGTCTCCAGCAGACATTTGAAATTAGCGTTGATGGAACTAAACACTAAACCTACTGTGATGAATTATGTTTATTGACATTTACATTGATTTATTAGCTTAACAGATTTTGTCTGAGGTGACAGTCAAATTAGATCAACTACAAGCTATGGCAAGAGGAGCTCATTAGTGCTGCAGTAGTCATCTCCTAATCAAAATATTAAGGACAGGTGTGTGGATTTATTTTTGTATCTATCTTCTGACTTTCTTCAGTTCAAAGTATATTTAGACTTTAGAGTGATATATCATTAGTACAATGAAAGGGATCTTTGACTTGTATGTTCACTCCTCTAAGACGCAGCTCTGTGCTGCTCATCATGGCCTAATGGAACACAGA
>NW_024582505.1:1079516-1102857 GCF_018398535.1 Haplochromis burtoni
TTATCGCAAATTTTCAAATGTATATCGTGATAAATATTTTTGGTCATATCGCCCTGCTCTAGGCCAAAATACATAACGATATGTAAGACAATGCAGTCTGTAAATGTAATTGTTGAAGGCAATGAAGACTTAAAAACACTTTAAATGTGGTTATTTTGACGCTTTTTATTTAGATCTTCTGGGCAAATGTTAAATGTAAAAATGTGAAATGTCTAAAATATAAAATGCATGATGGCTACTGTAGTAGCTATTCTAAAATTTTACAGTGGAGTAAATTTGTACTGTTCTTTTGTGCTTCCCATTCATAAATTCTCTCCAGAGTCTTTCACGTGGTTCTTGTGTAGGTGGCAGAAGAGGTCTGTGGTGTGCGAGTCTGTCATGGGAACTGGTGTGCAGCATAATTTGCAGAGTATGTGGTTTTTCGGTTTTTTTGTTTTTTTGTTTTTTTGGGTTCGTGTCACACTTTTGTAATCAAATCACACCCACGCTACAGAGGTCATCCCTACCCTTTGTTTCCGCTTGACCAGAGCTACTTAGTTCTGCCTCACCTTATCTCGCCATGCTGGGATTCACCTTTCTGTCTGCGTCCAAGTGGTGCCATGTAAGAAAACCTCATCCACATGATGAAAACAATATTGCTGTGAACAATTGTGCAACGATTTTGGGGGGGAAAAAAAAAAAAAGATGGTAGAACATAATATTTTTATTTCACCGTCAAATACATGTTAATATATTGTATAAAGTTATGTAACCCAAGGTGAGGGTTTGGAGTTGAGGGTTGGCTGGCACATGTTTTTAACTCTTCATAATTGCTTGCTTGCTTGAGGAGCTGATGATCCTTGTTGTTACTATAGTGGCTATAATGTAGCTAATAAACCATTTTTTGTTGTTTGAAGAGCTCACCTGGACATGATGTTTTAGATGGGAAAGCTAAACCCAAAATATTCCCAAACAGGAGCAGGGGCTTCCATGTGAATCTCTGAGCTTGTCCTCATCTAAATTTCCTTTTTCAGTAAAAGAGATGTCCATCATGCTGTGCGGCGCACCATAATATCTAACTTCAATACAGGAGCTGCTTATGAAGTTCAACAGAACACAAGCATCTGTATTTTTGACATTCCTACAGACAAATCCCCTGTTTTACCGTAAATGCGTGATGCCAACCAAGCCTAAAAACAACCCCACATCTGTCCTCACATGTTTCCAGCTGAGCTCCAGCCTTGTCAAACCAGTGAATAGAGCTGAGGGAAAAAAGAGTAAAGACCGCAACCTTTCATGAAAAATAACTACCATGTTTTGCGCGTTCATGTGGGATCCATTTGCTTTGAAATATGTTTTTTAGTGCTTTTAAGGGTTTACCAACAGCAGAAATGGATTCTCTGTTGTTGCGAATTTCTAGTGCTTTAATAGCGGCATATGCTCATCCCGACTCAAGGTCTTTTTGATAATTGCATTTGCAGACATGCTGGGTTGTGCCTCTCAGCAGCAGCATCATCCTGCCCCAGCTATTTCCCAGATGAGCAGCACTCTGTCATCTCAGACAGCCAAATGCAGCCACTGGATAATGGAAATGCTCCAGCAGGCAATCACTTTGGTCACAATTATGCTAACCATGCACTTTATACTCAAATACTGCATTTTCTTTTTTCATTTTTTTTTCTTTCATCCAAATCATAATTTATGGATTGCCCACCTTCATAAAATTTTCTGAGCGCACACTGGGCAACTAAGCAACTAAAGTGCATACGAGTATGGAGTCTGCATTACTGTGCAGAACTAAACTTCAGTTTCCTGTCGTTCATCATGCGCACCAGAATTTAGTTTTTCCAGAGTGCGTGCCACTCTTCCTGCACACTTTCTCAGGCTTTAACAATAGCCCCCTCATTCCCGGCCCCTCATAATCCTCTTTGCACCCCGAAAATGCCCCAACTTCTCTACAGAAAGCTCCCCCCCCCAGACCAGAAACCTTACCCTGGTGTCAACATCAGTCAGTCTAAAGCAGGCCTCAGAAATGTACCAGTGTTTTTGGTTTATGCTTGTTTGGGTTTTTTTTTTTAATTATTATTTATAATGTTTAATTTATTTGAAAATATTTAACCATAACTATAAAATTTTCAGATATCTGCTTGACTTATCAGCCGCATACCCTAGAAATATTTTTGTTCATATTATTTTGTGAGCAGCTTGTTGGGAGCTGACATGTTTGAGAGTTATGAATCGTTGGCTATAGCTCTGTCCAGTCCTTGCGTGTGTGTTTTTTTTTTTTTTTTTTTTTTTTTTTTTTTTTTTTTTTTTTTTTTTTTTTTTTTTTTTTTTTACTGAGTGAAGGCCAGCACGATACTGCAGGCTCCACTACAGGATGCATTGTGCTCATTATGTATTGTTTCTGATGTGCTTTGATGCTGCTCTCTGTTCAACATGGAATCTTGGAGACCGCAGAGAGAGAGAGAAAAGAAGGAAAAACAATGAGTTGGGATACTTTGTAGTTTCTCTCTTTGAGTAGTATTTTTGTCATGTTCCTCCTCCTCTTTGTTGTTGTTCTGTACGGTCTATTGTTGTTATAAAAATCTGTGCAAGTTTCCATCTACTCCATTAGCAGGACTGAGAAACTCTCGAGTGGATTTTTGTTGGCAGCGTGTAAGGTTAAACATCTCAATATAGCTGAAGCTTCTTATCTCAGAGGGAGGTCTGTGGATCTTTTCTTTTCCTTCCAAATAGGAAGATCCCTCCTCCAGTTGTAGTGGTTTATTGTTGAAGAGATTCTTTCAGCTTGATTAAAAATTTAATTATTCACTCATTTATCCCTTTATGCATTAAACATCCTTTTTTCTTCAATGGAATGGCAAGTGACGGGTGGTAATTGTAGATCAAGGCAAGGCGCTGGGGAGCCCGCCGAATGGGGGTTGGAGCTCTGTTTCAGGCTTTAGCGGCTGACTGGCCATATACCGCTGATGTGCTGCTCATGGTGTGAACTTAAAATGCTGCTGCTCAAGAAGTCAGCCCCTGCTCTCTGTGGCTCTGGCGTTGTGCCCTGCGTTTGCCATCCGTACAACGACGCCTAGTCTCTTTCATTTCAGCCCTCGCTGAGTGATTCCTGCCCTCTGCCCCGCAGCCTTAACAAGCGATGCTGTCACTCAAGTTGAGAGAGGGCTAGGACTAGAGGAGGCCTGACACTCTAGAAATCCACTTCAAACAAACAATTAGAGCATGCTGCGACATAAAGCTAATTGGTTTGTATAAGTATACTTAAATGCATCCTTGCTGCTGAGCTGGAATACATTATTAGCTCAGTTTGGGGCGCTGCAAGACAAAACTATTAAGCTTTTCATGTGATGCAAAGAGGAGTGGAATATAGTAGCGGAATGAGAACGTGATTGCTACACCAGTGCCTCATCGGCTCCCACAACTGCTAAATGTATGCAAAGCCATCTCCTGACAGGGTTTGTTAAGCATCAATACTACACAGCTGCTCTAGAGATTTATTTCACTATGGATCATTACCATTGATAAAGTCCCCATTCAGCTGACTGCTCACTCCCTTTGTGACTTCAGGTTGCTTAAAGGAGGCTTATTAACCAGCTGCGTGGAGGGTGGGTAACTTTCCCAACGCTTTTTTTTTTTTTCTTTTTCTTGTGATATGACAACTAAACAAAGGTGATCAGTTGCCAAGCTGATATGAAATGGTGGAAATAAGTTGTAATGACATCATTGTTTTTTGGTTGTTTTTTTTTTTTTTTTAATATATTTTAGACATAAAATATCTGACTGCATATGCACACAAGTTGGCTAGCAACTGGTGATTGCCAGTGTATTTGCAGAAGTTTGTCTGCAACCTGCTATCACCTTATTCAGGACTATGTGAGCAGCACAGTAGTGTATTGGTTGCTACTGTCTCCTGACGCCAAGAAGGTTCCTAGTCCTTTCTGGAGTGTGGAGTTTGTATGTTCTGCCTGTGTCTGCATTGAATTATTTTTATTTTTCCCTTTCAGTCCAAAGGAATACTTGTTAGGTTAATTGGGTATTCTAAATCAAGGGTAGGCAGTTAATTTTCCCAAGGGGCCGCAGTAGAAACTGGGAGGCCGCACCAATAAGCTAAGCTTACGTATGATCAGTGTTCAATTATCTCTTGATAAAGAGTAGATGTTACAGTTGGGTCCTAATTGTGGCCCCTTGAGAAAATGAATAGTTTACCCCTGTTCTAAATTAGCTCCGGGTCTCAGTGTTAGACTATTTGCTCAGAGTCTGTTGGAATAAACTGAATTGGATGGATAGTTTTACACTGGACAAAACTTTAATTAGATAAAAGACGCAAGGTTGCACAGCTTTTAAGCACGCAACAACGAATAGCACATGGTGAACGTATTAAAAACTAGCACTCCTGTTTTGCTTGTAGAACACAGGCTCTGGGATAGCTGGTTTACTTAGAAATTAGATGGGGAATGGATGGCATTTGGTTTCCACCCCCAGGAAAACAACTGTCAATAAACACAGCCTGTTGGATATGGCTGATAAATTCAACCCCTAAAGTTCCCAAACAGCTTTTATGTGCTTGAATGGATGTTTTGTGTGACTGCCACTTTCAGAGGGGGGTGATCTGAAACATGATCAGTAGTTAATTATGGATTATTTATGTACATATTTGATGGAGTAGAGTCTCCAGCAGACATTTGAAATTAGCGTTGATGGAACTAAACACTAAACCTACTGTGATGAATTATGTTTATTGACATTTACATTGATTTATTAGCTTAACAGATTTTGTCTGAGGTGACAGTCAAATTAGATCAACTACAAGCTATGGCAAGAGGAGCTCATTAGTGCTGCAGTAGTCATCTCCTAATCAAAATATTAAGGACAGGTGTGTGGATTTATTTTTGTATCTATCTTCTGACTTTCTTCAGTTCAAAGTATATTTAGACTTTAGAGTGATATATCATTAGTACAATGAAAGGGATCTTTGACCTTGTATGTTCACTCCTCTAAGACGCAGCTCTGTGCTGCTCATCATGACCTAATAGAACACAACACTGCAGCAATTAAGCAGATGTTTTCATTTAATCAGATAAACCTCCCAGTACTTTTCTACATGTCTGAAAGGAGGCACTTCGCTGTACACAGTCCTTTTCAGGTTCCTCCAATTAGGAAAATATGCCTTGGTTTTAAACCAATTTGTATTGCAACATCTTCTTTTCTGTTGTCCAGCGGCTGTGTTAAAACAATTATATTGGAGCCGAAAATGAAAACGAGGACAGGCTTTTTAGGTTGGAAAAGGAGTGTGCAGTGGGTGGGATAAGTGCTTAAGCTCTAGAGAATAGATGCTCTCATAGCTGATAAATCTGTGTTACTGCGATTTAGGCTGGTGCAGGAAATCATCTTTAGGCTGCAGATCTCTGTTGCTAAGGGACCAGACTGGTGGGCTTGTAATGACTGTGTGGACCCTGAGCAATCTTGGGCAATTACTTCACTTATCATCAAGATCTGACAAAGGGAGGAACCCTGCGCTGTGAATTCATTACAGGGTTGAAACACGAGATAAGCCGTAGTTACAGAGACGTGCGCAAAGAAATTGACAAGAGTGTGAAAGACGTGGAGTCATTATGAATCAAATGTTCGTGTTTGGAGGAGCAATTAGCAGTTATTGGATTTCTGTGGACTGTTAGGGAATGCACCGTGGAAGCAAATCAATTATAAAAGCAGCACTGCGTCATGTCCCTTTTGTTTGGCATACATGAACTTATTGTAGAGGTGTGTGTGTTTGTTGTATAATGTATGAAAATTGCTGACTGGATCTCTTTATCGGAACAGTGAGGCGGCTTTGTGAGCTCATTAAAAATTGGGAGGAATTGTCATGTCTGTCATTTCACTGAGAATAAATGAGTTGGAGGGGGGAAATAAAGTGTCCCGTACAAAAGTCCATTTGTAGCTGAACCAGTCCAAGCTGGTCCATTTGCTGCCCACTTTGCTGGACCACCCAGATTGATCTGGTGGGCTTCACAAGTGTACATTGTATTCCTCTGGGAAACAGGACATGTAGGGGAGCTGATTTCTTCCCAGAAACAAAAGGACTAATTAACAAAATGCCGAATGCACTGATTAAAATATCAAACAGCTCCTCCTGACAAAATGCATGAATGGTAATTATAAAGTAGAATTGATGTTAAAAGCTATAAATCTCCATGTGTAAATGTTCTTGGTCCCAAAGGTCTTGAGCCTCTGCTCGTTTCTTTTTTTCATTTTTATTTTACTTAGGAGCTGAACATTCTTGTAATTTCTAAAAGGGGTCTTGAGCAATAATCTCCAGGCTTTCTGAAGGTCTTTCAAAGTTGTTCTCTGGACATTGGCTGCTTATTCACTCATTTTCAGTCCAGCGCTTGGACTTGAATGTTCTATAGGTCAACGTTAAAAAAAGTGGCTTTAAAAAATAATACTTTAGAAAATGATCCAAGTATAAGAAAGGCTCATTAAGGTGAGGTTTGAACCTTGCAAATTATCCCCTTTAGGCACTTTACTAGCAGCCTGATGGTGTTTGACAGGCATGAAACAGTGTGACAGTGTTCCCACACACTCTGTGTAGCAGATGCATAACTAGAGAGAAATGATCATGGATAGGCCTCCCCAGAGCCCGAACATCAACATTATTGAAGCATCATTGAGGCAAAAGGCAGCCAGGATTCAAATAAAAGCTTTGAATGTCCTTCAAAAAGGCTGAAGAACTATTCCTGAAGACTATTTAAAGAAATTACAAGAAAGAGTTCAGGCTGTGTTAAGGAATGAAGCCACTCATACCAAATACCAACTTTCAAGTTTGTAAGAATGACTGTATTTCTATGTTTGCTCAAACATGCAATTATTTGTTGAAACATATGTACCCATTGCCAATTTTCCTAACAACATATAAAGAAATCAGCCGTGCCTTCAGACTTTTGCACAGTACTGTATCAGAGAGTGAATTTTTTTGCCAGGAAATTTCACTTTCTTGGCTTTTATTTTGAGTGCATTAACCCTTGACTTCAAGAGTAACACACATCTTTCTGTAAAGACTTGCTTAAAACAGCACAGCACACGTTCTGTCCTGCTTGTTTTCTCGTAATAAACCAGCTAATACGGGCCTGTCGATCACCCCCTCTGTCCTGTCTTAAAAAAAAACAACCTATAGATTGTTACTGTAGTCTTTGCATCACTGTTTCATGTGTCATGACTTCCAAGAAATTGGATTCTATCAAATGTGCTGCTTGGCAGCAAATCATTATTTACACAGTATCTGCAAGCAAGATACTACAAGCAAGACCTCATGATTGACCACTTTTTTTTTTTCCTGCCTCACAAGTGCATTCATAAGGGGTATACACTTCTCATGCTCTACGACTTGTATTCACTAAACGCAGTTAATCTCTGCCATTTCTATTGTGCCACCCGGCAGACATTATGTTATGATGTACAAATTGGAGCCTCTGGGCCTTTTTAGTTTTTAACAAGTTCTCTGGCTGAGGTAAAAAGCAGACAGACATTTGTCATGCTCAATAAATTTTCACATTTAGGTTGCATGTTACAGTCGTTCCCATGCTGTCAAATTAAAGCGAAGATTATTAGCATCAGCACCTTGGATCCATTTCCTTTTATAAACTTGTTTTTTTTCTAGCCCCTACAGGAGAGGTGGCTTGCATTCGTGCTGTTTTAAAGTGAGCAGTAATGGTATGGGAGTGCATGAAATGGCAGGAAATGTTTCAGGTCCATAAAGTTTAGGGTGAAAAGGAATAACAGGCAGCCGCAAAAGAGCAGGCTGTGTGGCCTGTTTGTGGTGGGTTATCTGTCAGAAATTATAAATATTATGTGAGCATACCCGTTTCTAGCACGAGCATTGCAGTCAGCCCTGTGAAGCGCTGAGCGCCAAGATCTTGACCAGTTGTTCTGTTGGCTTAACAAATGTGAGTGAGCACATAAACAGAGCGCAAAGAGAGCCTGTCGAGTAGCAGACTCCCATATGGACTCCCCATTTGTAAGAGCACTGGCTTGCTGTTTATAACTGCAGACCTAAATAATGTCGTACTTCTTGTTTTGTCCATTTAGACTGTTTATGAAGTTGTAGCCATAACCAAGTGTCATATGCATGGTGCCTGATAATTAGCAGGTAGCTCATTGTGTGCTCTCATCAAGACAAACCCACATTCAGTACTCCGCTGGTAGTTTATGTTGGGAGAAACCAGCCACTTACACACTGTGTGCTCTGTAGGCCGTGTAGACATATACTGTGTCTTTTAGAAACCACAGTTTCCTGGTTGGTATTTGGCAGCACATGGAGTAAAACATTAGCTACACTGGTTTTGATCCAAAACCCTAAAGCCCAGTGACAACAAAACGTCTGCAGGCAATGATGGAGTATTTTTTTTAAAAATTTAATTCAGTTGATTGAAGTAGAGCTACACCTGTAATTAGGCTGAGATTGAGAGTGGCATTGCAGGCTGCACCTCCAAATCACGCCTGGGGCCACATTAAGCCCATAAGCCTTGAAAAGCAGCTTCGCTGTGGCAATCTATTGTACGACTGTAACATTGCCGCCATGTTCCACCACCCCAAGGCACAATGCGTGCTGGTCATCTGAGTGTACGGATGTCAGTTTTGCTTGTGTCTGGCAGGATGTGTGTATACTCCAGGAAGCTCTTCATCCGGTTTCTGCTCGTATGCATTACAACGAGTGCCACTCACAGGCCAGAGGGAACAGGCAGGAATCTGTAGGTTCACTCAATCCTGTTAATGTGGAACAGCATTTAATTAGATTCGCTCTACATCGGGCAGCTGCATCCGTGTCTGCAAAGCAACAACAGTCTGCATGACACTAAACGCTGATGTTAAGTGAGGATTGCTTTGAAAGGAGCTGTCGTAGCTAAATCTGCGTTATAGCTACCACACAATTGCTGTGATCGGGACAACTTTGTTTGGAATGTAGTTATGTGGGGATTATTGAGAATTATTAACAACTGAGAGAAATGATGTCAATCTGTGCTCAGATGTATGAATACGTAGAATCAAATCTATAGCACCCACTCAGCATTTGGCTTTAACAGCTGGAAAACCACACAGTTCTTCTTTCCACCTCAGGTATTCATGTATGTGATTTTCTTTCTTTTTTTTTTCCAGTCAGCCAAGATTCACAGGCTAGTAATAATAGTAAAAGACTATTTTCACGAAAGGTGAGTCCCCCCCGGTGAACGACCTGATGTCATCTCTGTATTTCTTAATAAATGATAATCCGATGACCTTCGCGATTACTGTCTGTTCTTTTCTTAACTGGTATTTTTGTCATGAAACTTTGTCACATAGGCTAGAAACTGGACAGTGATCAGTTGGCAGCTACAGGTTCCTAGGAAAAAACATGCTAACAGCAAATGGCTGCTAGCAGGTTGATACGTTGGCATCTTTCTGGCAACTGCAAACACTCACTCACACTGCAAGTCCTCTCCAACCAGTTGTTAGCGAGTGTTTCCAGTCAAGGCGTCTTTCATGCAAACTATGGGCAACCATAGTAATGGGGTTTTTTTTTTTTTTGTTTTTTTTGTTAAATAGTATAATCAAAATTGGTCCATCCACATTTTGCCATATTAACTATTTTTCTCACATTAGACACAGAGAGATCAAATTTCAGCTTCTCACATGTGGAAAAACTGGAATGAACATTTGCTTGTTAAACTATTTTGATTAACACAACGGTTTTATATGAACACGGTCATCTTAGATCAGGGGTGGGCAACTCCAGGTCTCGAGGGCCGGTGTCCCTGCAGGTTTTAGATGTGTCCTTGAACCAACACAGCTGATTTAAATGGCTAAATTAGCTCCTGCAGTTCTCCAGAGGCCTGGTAACGAACTAATCATGTGATTCAGGTGTGGACCCACGGTGAGATCTAAAACCTGCAGGACACCGGCCCTCGGGGCCTGGAATTGCCCACCCCTGTCTTAGATCGAGGTATGAAGCCATACTTTGTTGCCTTGAGAGAAACCTTTTGCTTTGAAAAGAATAAAGATGAGTACAATAACTGCAAGAGAGAGACTTTGCATTGCTTCAAATATCTATCACAGGATAGATGTTTGCAAAGATGTCTGATTGCGGAAGTCAGTAGGTTGCTCCTTACTGTGGAAAAATTTCTGCCTTTGATTTAAGAAGGGGCAACGTCAGACCGAGGTGCTAAACGAAATGATAAATGTGACACAGATGCTTCCAGTTTCCAGTCTCTGCTGTTTTCTCTCCATGTCGCCGTTGTCGACTGTCTGTGTTAGTGGCCTAAAAGAAGAAGGACTGACGGCGTCCTGGCCAGAGAAAAAGGTTCAAATGACGTATTTAATTTGTGGAATTTTTGAGAGAAAACTGCTCTCCAGCGTGGCAAAATCACGCTGGAGAGCAGAATCGGCATCGCAATCCGATTTTCCACAGTGTGAAAAACAGGACAGACATAAGTACATATTGTTCAGCCCTCCTCACTTTCCGTTTTTTTTCTGTGTGTCGGAGAAAAGCATCTAAAATGTGGTGTGACTGGCTATTGTGCAGCACGCCACCTTTTTACCCTCTCTCCCTCATTCTCTGCCTCTCAGTGCATACTATTATAGTCCTTCATTTAGAGGAGAGAAGGCATGAATGGAGTACTGGAAAGGTGACGAGAGGACTGAGAGATAGAAATCAGGCTGGTTTTTATCTTCGTCGAGTTCCAGGCGCAGACTGCAGCAGGCTCCTGCTCCCCAGCAACCAGGAGAAAAAGGATGAAGGCTGTAATGTGGCAGCAGAGATTGATTCTCATCATAATCTGTTTCTCTATCAGCTCAGGCACACCGCATAGCTTTGCACAGAAGTGCTTTTCAAATAGACTTCCTTCCTCTTTTCATGCCATTGTGCTATGCAACCTCATCCTTCCAACCACATTGTCTCATTATTTCCAAATCTACCTTATTCCTATTTGAGCTGATCTGTTGTCTTGACGATTTTATCTCTGTTTGCAGTCACCATTGAATGTGTGAGAAGACTGTGGACTGGCTTATCACATTTGACAAAATATCGACTAAAAAAAACCCCAAATAACACACACATTGAGTCATCTGTAAACACCACATGTTGGGACTGAGAGTATGTGGAAAAAGTAACTTTTACCAGGCAGTGCAGTTGGAAATTGGATCATAGCTGAATCTGGTAAAATATATTTTTTCTCTTGAAATGAAACAGATGTATTTTTATACACTGCCTCTGACAGTCCAACTAAACTAAACATCTCAGTTTGCAGATGGTCGATGTGCCAGAAATGATGGATAAACAGTTTGAGTAGTTAAGAGGAAGCAATGGTTGAATATGAGGTGTGATTGAAAAGTTCAGAGACTGCACCTACTAAAGCAAAAAAGTGGATCAGCCATCCCCTTGGTTCCCAGATCTCTTGTCACGCTTGAAAAACATCAGTTGAATTCTGCATCGCCATCTGTGATACATGCTGGATCCTCTGCGCTGTGCAGCGGCCCTTTCACTTATTTTGGAGAAGATCAGCATGTTGTAGGGAGCCAAATTCTGTGAGCAGGGTTGGTGGGGAGTGATGATTTTGTTGGTGCAAACCAAAAATGTGTGGTTTTTAATGGTGATCATGATGGGACACCCAGTTGATACTGCACAGATCAGGTCATGTGCATAAAATATTGCTATCGTTATACTCATTACATAATATATTACAGCTCAACTCTGGAGAACGAATTCACAGTGCAAAAGCATGTAAATGTCAGATAAAAATGATGAGACATCTCCTAACCTCCTAAGTTTTGGAGACTTCAGGCTCCTACCCTCGTAGTAGTAGTAGTAGTAGTAGTGCGCCATGTTGTAATAAATGCTGTTAAATTTGAGCTATAATGATAAACCACTTAACTATAAAGAACTGAATTATTGTGTCTTAAATGATGATAATAAGCAAGAGTTGCAGCCCTGATTTGATGCCCTACACTCCCCTCCTTTACCCCACTTAACACACACACACACACACACACACACACACACACACACACACACACACACACACACACACACACACAACCACCTTGTATGTTCTTAAAGGTTGCTTTGAGTATTCTTGTCTGCTTATGCTGGATCTGCAGGGATACACAGATGCAGACGAGCTGGGCGGGTCGGGCACCGGTGCTAACTGCTCCAGTGAGACACTAGTAGTAACAAGGAGGGCGGAGAGGGCGCTCTGCAAAAGTGGACCTGCTTAGAACAGCAGCGCCTTTTGTGTCTGCCTGTTTCTGACGGTTATTTATAAATCCAGTAAACCCACTGCACATTCCAGGCTGCCACAGGCACAAGGAGAGCTGCACCTCACCCATGTATGTCCTCTTTGTCTCTGCAGGCAGCTTGATCGTAGCTGTCAAGACCATGGGCGACGTTGCTTATTGCCCTGACGTCTGGTCTAACGAAGGTTACTGTGACAAAAAGGCTGTTGATTGATTTATCTCCCGCCTTTTTTTTTTTTTTTTTTTTTTTTTTTTTCTTTTAAAATTATTTTTATTTGCTTGCTTTTTTTTTTTTTTTCTTTTTTTTTTCTTTTTTTCTTGGCTGTTGCATTTTTATGGCCGCTGCTTGTGGTCTTCCATGACTCATATTAATGGGAGGTGCCTCCTTCCTTGGCAAAGGATTGCTCACTTTAATGTTAGCCCATTACTGAAGTAGACTACTTTGAAAAGTGCAACTATTTCTTTCAGTCCAGATCTCTCGGGACTTCTTTTTCTGCATTTGTGGAAAACATTAATCACATTTCCCTGGACAGCTTTTCAAAACCAGAATGGGACAATAACGCTTTCAGGCTTTCAGGGATTTTAGACTTTTAGACTGTGGATAACTCTCAGTAAATTAGAAACATTTTGTGTCCAATTTCTAGGTCATCTAGAATTTGCTAGTTGCTGATGAAGACATAACTCTACATTTCTTTTTTTCTTTTTCTTGTTTTGTACAGCAACATCTCAGGAGAGTCATTTAGTCAGAAGAAGTTTATCCTGTCCTTCCTCTTTTTCTTTTTTCTTTTTTTTGTTGGGCTGCAGTAGTGTGCAGGTTTCCTGTAGTCAAGACCGGAGAACTGCTGGAGGAAATCCAAGTGCTAAAGGATACCCCGTCCCAACCCTCTGAACCTTTGAACCAGACGCCATTTTTCATCGATAGCAGAGGTCCTAGAGCTTACAAGCCCAAACATACAGCATGGTAACAGAAATGCTGTCATTAATTTCAGTTTTGGAATTGAGTGCATCACAAAGTGTTCTCCAAAAGATGCAGTTGATGTTGACTACAAGCAAGCACATAAAAGATTTGTTGCACAAGTAGTCATGTTGGCCATCTCTTCTTTTTTTTCTGTAAAAGAAACTAACAGATATTTGAAATACAAAGCTGTACTTTGTTTTGGGGTTTTTTTCTCTCTCTATGTTCCTGATTATTGGCAGGCTTTAAAACAGTTTTCTGTTCCTATAAATGTTAATCCTGAGTGCAAATCATGCTGAAGCACTCTGAGACCGACGTCTGCTTTGCTCTGCTGTGCAGCCTAAAAACACTGCAAATGAACCGTAGTCAAAAAAGGAGAGACTTCCTTTTCAGTAAAGGAAATTATGTCTCAGAAGGTCTCCAGCCATTGAAATATATTTAAAATCTTCAGCTACATATTTTTGAGTCGAAAACGTGCAGCAGCCTGGGGCATTGGCTGAGAGGATTGATCAAAAGTTTGTAGATAACACCAGTGCAGACTGATGTTACCAGTTTCTTTCACATGAACCCATCACCTTGTTTAGTTGGACTGTCCCAACTTACAGGATGTTGCAACTTGAAGTGGTAATAGACAACTTCCCTGACACCCCTCTTTCCCACGCTGCAGCCAGAAACCAGGTTGCTTTCTATTTTAAAACACCCACTCTGGGACCCAATCGTCTACTGTGACGTGGGATCTAAGAGGTGAGAAGCCAATTTTCTTTCTGGTGTAACCAGAATATCAAGTAGTTTGTTTGTCCAGCAGTCAAATGCTAGTAAGCAAAAACCACTGTCCCACCATGGAACTAGGTTTGAGATTACATTTCAGTCGTAACAATGGCTGTTTTGCACGTGACGCAGACCTGCATGCGCTTTTGCTCAAATATAATTGGTCAATAAAACTCTATGGGCTCAAATTCTGGTCATAAATATTTCGTACTTGTAAATCAGACTGACCTAAGTTTGTAACCTTGTAAAGCAAAGGATCTGAAAATTTTATGTTTGTACATCCATAGATAAAAATTTGTGTGTGCGTATTGCTGTGTTTCTTTTTGTTTTGTTTTTTTTGTTTTGTTTTTTTAAGATTTGTTAAATTTGGTCAATGCCATGTCAATCACAATCAGCTGAAAGGAAGAAAAATCTGGTCAAAATTTGTACTTGCAAGTTGAAACTCCCACGGAAACTTTTACATGTAGTGTTTCGCTTTGTATTCGTAAACAGTCTTTAACAAAAAAGATAATTACTAAAAAAAAAAATTTTTAAAAAAAAGAGATGCAATTATTTTTTAGAAATATCTTTTTTACACAAACACAGATTCTTAGCTATGGATGTATAAACATAAAATTTTCAGATATTTGGTTCACAAGGTTACAGAACTCAGTTCACAACCGTGCAGTCTGATTTACAAGTGCAAAATATTTATGACCAGAATGTGAGCCCATAGAGCTCAACTACAAGGGGACTACAAACATCCCAGCTACTTCTGCTTGTCCTGCCTATTTTAGATATTCATAAACAGATCGTATAGAAACTATTATTGCGCTTTTAAAATAGGCAGGTTTTGTTTCCTGCTAATCTAGTACAAGGAATGTCAAAAGTACTTTTTAACACACATGTCTCACAGCTTTCTCAGTCGAGTGAATATCTGTCTGAGGTGACAGAAACTGATCACTTGCCCTCTTTGTCTCCTCTGACAAAAGTACTTTCTGTTGCCGAGTAGAATTTCTGCAGTTACTTCAGTTGTTCTACCATCAATTATTCCAGCTACTTGGGTAAAGTTACCAAAAACGAATGGAAAAAACAAAAAGTTATGCCTTCTTGAAAAGAAAATGCCTGGACCTTTTTAAGTTTCGTGAAGACGTTTCACGTCTCGTCCAAGAGACTTTTTCAGGTCTTGTGAGCTAAGCAGGTCTAATTAGAACTGCATATAATGACCTCAAAGTTAATGTCGCAAGGAAAACCTGTACAACAGATTGCCATTAATGTAAAGTACTCCTATCATTGGTTAATGTCACTGACGTAGCTACTCGTGTTGCTGTCACTGCAAATGTTGTGCATCTTTTCACATTCATGAATGGTCATTAATGCTTCATTCGCGACACAGTGGTACAGTAGTTAGCACTCAGTTCTGGGATTAAGTCTGCTGGCTGGCTGGAGCTTTTCTGTTTAGAGTTTGTATGTTCTTCTTGTGAAGGATTAGCAACATGTATGGGGTTTACGCCCTCATCTCGCTTCCTTTTACTATCTAAGATTGGTATGATGGGTGTTAACTGGACAACTGGCAGCTGCTCAGGAAAGGTAGAAGTTTGACCTTTTTTCTTTGTGACTTTGCTTGTCTGCAGTTTCAATGTTACTCCCACATCGTGCTCAAACTGAGTTAACACATAAACAGTGCTACGTGTTGCAGAACTGTCACATCGCAATGTAACTTTCTTTTTGATAAGCTCTGATTTGCTGTAGTGGCTCATTAGGCTGACATTGTCCTTTATTCCCGCCTCTGCTGCAAGGGCGATTCTTTTAACCAAACATTGCACAATGGCACAGTATATGATTGCCAGAGGCTTAAACTCTTCCAAGCTTTAAAGAGTGAAAATGTAAATGAATAATGGGGATGTGTTGGACTGAGTGTAGGATTTGTGCCTGAGGATTACATCATCTTGTCCAAAAAGCTCTTGAACTGCAGAAATAAGATATCAGAGGAGTCTGTTGGAAGCTGAGGCTTAGTGAGGGCTGGTGACCTCTGCCTGCATCTGTGGGAGGCCTCAGATCTGTGCTATCAGCTCTACAAGCTATCGGGCTTGTGGGGCTGAATTACAAACACACCGTCGAGCTCACTCTTTAGACTGATCCTGCTGCACATTATTTTTTGATGGTGTGAAAGCGCTAAGCTCACAAGCCCGGACAGTTTGCTTTACGTCTGTGGAAATTGCTGACAAAAACAAATTTGTGGTGGTGTTTTCTTCTCAGTCTTTACAGGTGCGTACAAGACAAATCCCAATAAAGAGGCCTGTTAGCCTAAAAGATGGGAAGATGAAGAGTGGCGAGTTTGTGGAATATTTATCTTAAAGTTTCCTTGTTGAAGTTTAAAGGCTTAGAGGTGTCAGGGTGCATCAGGGCTTGGATGAAGCTAAGGCGTGGATGGCTGCCATTAAGGTCACCCTGTTCCAGGCGGCCTATTAAAAGGCTTGAACTTTGAACCTGTGCTATTCCCCGTTAGTCAGCCCTCCACCGCAGTGACATGACCCTGAAAATTGACACTAATGTCCCTTCTGTGTCAGTCTGTCTTTCTGTTCTTTCGCTCTTTCATCATCTCAGCTGTTTTCTGTTTGTTTAAAAACCCTCATGTTACCTTTTTGTGGTGCCCTTCATTATCTCAGCAGCTGTAACAGCAGACGACTTAAAAGTGCTTGCGTGAGGGTTTAAACTGATTTTGAGTTGAAATTGGCACAATGCGTACCTCTTACATATAACAGCCAACTTTTTCTCCTTTTTAGATGTCTTTCCTTTTCATTATGTGAACCTTTTCAGCTGCGTTTTTGTGAATGGGATCAATTCGTTAAAGGAAGGACGCACAATAATGTCATATAGTCACTGTACAGTCAGTCAGACCTGTTTATTGGTTTTTCATGGAAGGATTATCACTCAACACTTGGGTTGAAAGGAATATAGAACTACTTCCACATAATAGCCACTTGAGAGTGATCATATGATTTACTCTAAAGCCTTTTGATTCTGCAACTAAACATTTTGTTTTCCTGCTTATTTTATCCCTTTATTTACAAGTGCATTTCTTATGTGATTATTTTCTCCTTTTTTTTTAATCTGTAAGTAAAGCATTCGCTGATCTGCAGATACGCGAAACATGTTTTGAGATGCACAATCCGTCGCTGTTAACATTTCATCACCTTCGTTTTCTCACATTACGTATGTTGATGGTAATTTAGTTGTGGGTGGGGATTCTTTTGAAATGTCGCTGTTGGTGTGTTCAGAGATGCGTCTGAGAATTTGTGGTTGTTGTGCAGGACTTTGTTATGTAAGAAACCTCTACACACATATTATCCCTTTCAAGACATCTGCCTTTGATTTTCAAGTATCGTAACTTGTAGAGGTTCAAAGTTCATTGCTAGACATGAAAGGCAGCAGCTGTGGAGCTTTTGATCATATCCCGTTTCCAGGAGATGGAAATCGAACTTGACATAAGTTTATTTTTTGTATTTTATTTCATTTTATTTTGGGTAACTGCCTTTTTCCAAATGCGAGATGTTTTGAAACTCAGCCGAGAAGCCAATATGGACAAATCTGTATAAAAAACAAAACAAAACAAAAGCAAAGTAACCAGAAAATTGTCATTTAAAAACTGTGAAAACTCCATCTGCTGATGATCATGTGATGAGAGTAGTATAGCAGGAAACAAGTTCAATAAACTTTAAAATGAGCTCTGAGTTGATTAACTCTGAGATGAGAACAACTGATCAGATTATGTTAGATCTACTGAGTATGTTCACCTTGAGCTAGACATGCATGGACAGGAAACCATGAGTCACCATGGCAATGGGTAAATGAAGAGTAGAGCCTTCATTCAAATCTGGTAGATTTCCATTAGATTGAGGAATATGAACACGTCATGTAGAGCTGGGCGATATGAGATTTTTTCATATCACGATATGTTTTTTTCATTTCAGGCGATAACGATCTCTATCACGATATAAGCCAAATAACTATATTTGTAAGATTTAAATGTGCCGTTGCTCACAAGTAAAATGTGAAATAATCAGCAGCTTGTTTTTATTTAAATATTTATTTCCCATAATAAGTTCAACAGGGTAGATGTACTAAAGAAACATGAGACTTTTTCAGATAAATAAAGGCAAATATTGCAAACTACACAAAAGGCAGCCGCTAAAGCGTTTAAGTTTCAAAATAGAACAAACAAAACAGACTAAATTGTCAATTCCACTTAGAAACAAAATATTAATTCTAAAAATAAATCTTAGTTTGTTTTACAGAAGAACAGACAAAACTGACTAACTTTTGTCAATATCAAATAAACTGAGAACTAAAAGGAAATTCTCAATCTCTCCTTGTTGTATAGCTTAGCTTTTCAAACAGTTTTAACAGTTACTTTAGTCTGACAAAAGCCGAATGACGAATTAGCGCTTCCAGTCAGAGATTGAGCATGCGCCGGTTTATTGCATTTCCAGACTTGCTTTCGGCACAATTTACAGTGCGCGCTACTCTTTTTGTCAGACTTGAAATAGCCGAAATACCTTCACACTACAGAACTTCTATGGCTCTTCCGTTCGACAATCTCTCCGGCATTGGAACCATCATCTGTTTTCTCTTCGGTAACCTTCGGTCACGCTCTCGGTTGATTTCTAGTCGGCACACTCATTTCCTCCATTACCCGGGCGGCAAAGCGGCTGGCTGCTTCCCAAAACAAATACACATGTGCGGCTTGGCACTTGTGCTGTACGTAACAAGTCACGTGACGTGGCGCTGCGGCTGTGATTGGTTCGGCTCTGCACTACTTAATTTGGATTGGCTGTTTTTTTGGGGTTTTTGGGGTTTTTTGTTTGTTTGTTTGTTTGTTTGTTTGTTTGTTTGTTTGTTTTTTAAGAGGACAAGAGCGGTGAGGTCTATCGCAATAGTTAAATTTTTCTATCGAGAAAAAGTTATTTCGCAATACATATCGTTATCGTTCTATCGCCCAGCTCTAACGTCATGTCAGAAGAGCCATTTTAATTAGCTACATTCTGGTCATGATTTAGTCAAAGTTTCAAAGTGCCGACAGCATTTAATAACTGAATTTGAGTCTATAAATGCATTTCAGCGTCAAATGTTCAGAACTCCTGTCTGTAGCTGCTTTGACAGCAACTTTGTGAATGAGGAAATGAAGGAAGGAAAAGAGTGTTCAGGTGCAGCTGGAGGGGAGGAGTTGGACGGAGAGTTTGCTGAAGAAAACCTGCCAGCAAGCAGGTTAAGTTTGGTCTGTTACCACGGTTACTGACTTGGTTGAAAGTACCTGGAAGAGAAAAGTCTGCGTTTCCCTCATCACACGGTTAACAAACTCTGAGGTTTTCTCTTTAGCTGAACCTGGTTCCTGGAATAGAGCTTGTGTTTAAACATCACCAAACCATCTACAGACTTTGAGGCTTCAGGCCTTTGAAAGAAAACCCTGACTATTCTATTGTTTTGTTGTTGTTTTTTTCTTTACTTCTCATTATGATATTAGAGCCCAGTTATGCTCCCCTGAAGGGGACAGAAATGTGTCTTTATGTTATAGACTATGAAAACCATGTGCAGTGTGTAGTTTGCAGAGTGTAGAAAACTGGCTCTGCTTTTCTGACCTGACTGTTCCTGTGTGACAGTTCCTGTGGTTACATTAGGATCCTGTGAAGACCAGGCAACACATTCCTCCTCCTGACTGAACACCGAGTGAGTTCAGGACATATTAACACCTGATAGAAATCCACCTGCCCCTTCAGCACTTAGCTGTTCCATCAAATTCCTACAGGTGAAACTAGAGGGCTTGTGGGGATAGGTTAATTGAATAATCCAAATTGCCCATAGGTGTGAATGCAGGAGTGAATGTGAGTGTGAATGGTTGTCTGTCTCTGTGTGTTAGCCCTGCGACAGACTGGCGACCTGTCCAGGGTGTACCCCGCCTCTCGCCCCATGACAGCTGGGATAGGCTCCAGTGCCCCCCGCGACCCTGAAAAGGATAAGCGGAAGCGAATGGATGGATGGAAACTAGAGGACGCCTTAAGGGGGGGGGACACTTTGCTTGCTATGTTGTCACCACAATTCTGACCTCAAGGAACTTGATGGATGTTTATTTTTAAGCTCGGGGCAGGGATAGCTCAGTAGGTAGAGTGGTGGCCCCATGATCGGAAGGTCGGGGGTTCGACTCCACTGAACGGCTACCCTGAGGTACCCCTGAGCGAGGTACCGTCCCTACACACTGCTCCCCGGGCGCTGCATTGGTGGCTGCCCACTGCTTCACTGGGTGAATGGGTTAAATGCAGAGGAACTATTTCCCTATGGGGACTAACACATACACTTATTATTATTATTATTATTATTATATCAGTGGGGGGTTTGGCTCTGAGCTGCACATCAGACCTTTTTATAACTACTTATAAAGGGAGACATAGCCTCGGGTCTTCTGGCAGATCACCACAGGTTGTTCCGAGGACTCTGCTTCTAAGACGAAGGTGACCTGGTCTATCCGTGAGAGCTCCTAAGGTCTGTAAAGGTCTGCCAGCACTGAGGCTAGCCAGATCAGTAGCATCCTTCAAAGCAAACCTCAAACCAGACTTATACAGGAAAGCATTTTTTACAAGCTGCGTTAAAGTTATTCTCTTTATTGCTGTTCTTACCTTGGCTGTCTCCTTGCTGTTGAATTTTTATTTCCATTGTCTTTGTTTCTTTTGATCTACTCCTTTTATTTCTTCTTCTTTTTTTTAATCCTGTTTTGCGAGGAACTCTGCAATTGATGTAAATGCAGTGAAAAGGTATCCCCAATGTCCCAATTAAATTCAATGTATTTTAAACTCTTATCTTGAATCATGCAAACTGTCAGCAATGTTTCTATTTTTAATGCCCACATGCTTTAATTAGGAATCATAAGAATAAGGATAATCGAGGGGGTTATTCATTTATAACATGACATCATTTAAAAATCTAAAATCTAGTTACTGGAAATGTGCGCAGGGTTTTTCCTGCTGCATTCCAAGTGTTACCGCCCTGATGGTTATTTGATTTGTATGACGCTTTGTGCAATACTTAATCTGGATGAAATGAAATCTGTACCCATGAGACTCCTCCACTGGCCAATGTGGGCTGATACTGATTGAGAGGGAGCTTATGGAAGTCTGAATCTCTTGCCGCTGCTGTGAAACATGTTGTGGGGGGTGGAATAAGCCGAGAATAAAGCCTGCATGAACTAGGGGAGGGGGAGCGCTGGGAGATATGCAAGAGGGGCCCAGATGTACAGCTCGACTATAAACTGCACAGGGCCGGTGAGCAGCGACAGCCAAACAGATGTGACTTTTATCTGAGCATATGACTGGAGGAGGAAACGGGTTAATGGATAGATATAAAGTGTCACCATGTAACCAAATACTGTAGAGCTAAATGTAGCTCAGGTAACGAGCAGAAAGTGGAAGAACATCCTTTCCCTCAGGAAACTGGAACCAGTGCTGTTGTGGCAGGTCATCGTTTGCGTCAGAGCCCACAGCGGTACCATACTGGAGTTGTCAGATAAGAAAACATGGTGGTTGTCAGGCTTACATGGTTGTATGTGTGCTCACATTAACAGTTTGCATCTGTGTTCACAGGCCTTGTTGTTGCCATTCAGATGTATGTTTTACAAGGCACACCAGACTCAGGGTATCAATGTGATTTATGAGTCTCCTTGCCGGCTATGTGCAGTACAATGGACCAAAAATAGCTTTAAAAAACCCTGACAAGTGCAGATTGTCTCAACTTTGGGGCACTTATTGTGTACAGCGGCATTTTTAGATGTGTTCAGAAAGGAATTTGAGATTTAAGTGAACTCTCAATCCCTGAGTGGTATAGAGGTCCCTGACTCTGAGCATAAAGTCTGAAATTCAGGAGAAAAATTCCAGGATGTGACAGCCCTGGCCCAGGCAATCAGTTTATGGGTTTCCCTTATGTGACCGTTAATAGAATATTTACCTCAAACTCAGCTTGTGAAATTGCACTCCATGTCGACCTCCTTTCGTGCCAACGACTGTCTTCACATCTCCTCCACTCACTTCAAGCCAAAACGTGTTTGTTGAGCTGCAAATATGCAAGTAGAAATCACAGAGAGTGGCATGTAAATTATGAGATTATGATACTTCAAGTGCACCTTTATGTTTACATGTAATTTGGAGTTTCCTGTGTGATCAAACATGCCTTTATAATAGCATGCATTTAGTTTATCCTCTCCGTAAATTTGGCCAAATATGCAAGCACCAGGGGGAATAAATGCACTGCTTGGGCCAACTACCCACCTGGATGTGTTATTAGCTGGACTGTAGTCTAAGGTGTTTGGAACCCTTATTGCTCACAAAATGCTGATAATGTGTCTGAAATGCTCCCTTTAAATTTCCATAAATATTAATGTGTTGTGTTGTGATTGGATCGCGGATTGAGCTTCGGCTCCGGAAGCCTTCCCAGAGCTTGAGGAGGAGGAGTGGTGGTGGGAGTTAAACGTGAGGTCAAACAGAGGTTACAACAGGGAAGCTGTCTAAGCCCAACACCCCCACACCCCACCCCAACTCCACCAGCACTCCAGGAAACTGGGGTGCCAGAGAGGCAGTAATGTGGAGCCTTATGGGAAGAATTAATGCATGGCTGCTCTGGGTCTATTTGCCGAGTGCAGCTAATTGAGCAGTAAGCATTAAGAGCACATGCGTTGGCACATGCTGTTTGTGCTGAAAATCGTCTTCTTGTGTGTGTTTTGTCTGGTTATTAATATGGAATGGCTGATTTAATGAGCCCATACAACGTTGCTTCTCCTGTGTTTTCATGACTTTATTTGAATCATTCCATACTGTATTGGATTAGTTCTGAGAGCGTACATGCTGAATTACCTTTTTTACACTGAAACGAACTCAAATCCCAAAATGCACCAAGCTTTCCAAGTCATGAGGTGGCCAATCGCTGCGAGAGCATAATGCCCCTGTTTTTTTGAGAGGGTCACACTAAGGTAACCGATCCAGCTGGTCCAGAGCCAGACCAGCTTTAAATCATCTCTGTGTGTCTGAGACCCTGCAGGCTGAGGGCAGTTAACTGTAAGCTAAAACTACCTGAGAAATCATGTCATGGTGTTCATACAATGAGTTTCTGTCGTCCTGTGTGGGGGCAAATCATTACGGCACACTTGAGCTGCCCTTTCAGCTGAATTTAATGATTAACCTGCAAGGAATAGTCGCTACCATTTCAGCAACTTGCATACAGTAGAAAGGTGGTGCAGAAATATGGGAATTTGGTCTGCTTAGACTATCTTGTTGTAAATCTTTCCCCTTAATTGGAAGCTGTATTAAGTGCTATGCAAGAAAAATCTTTACTATATAAAACAGTCACTTTAAC
>NW_024582505.1:1102926-1281034 GCF_018398535.1 Haplochromis burtoni
TGTGTGTGTGTGTGTGTGTGTGTGTGTGTGTGTGTGTGTGTGTGTGTGTGTGTGTGTGCTATCCCTTCTTTGTAAAGCTGTCATTTCTGTCTTTTATAACAAAGCAGGAGCGTGAAAGAGTGTGATACCTAATCAGCAGTCTTCAAAAATGGATTCCTTAAATCATGTGATGATCTCACAGCAGCGCCTAGGTGACTGTTTTTAATTTGATTCTCTTTGGATGACGTCTTTTAAACAAATGTGCCTTTTTGCGTGTGGTTAGTTTAGCAACGATTGGTGACTAAAGCAGAGTCAAGGATGCAATTTACATTTTTTCCACATTAGTGCGAACACGGAAGGCGCGTGTGCCTGTGTATGTGTGTTTGTTAGGCTTGTATTTTGTCGTAATGAGGAAGGGATGCAGAGCAGTAAAAAAAAAAAACGGAACTGCTATAGAAGGCAGGGGAGACAGGCGGGTCGGTTTAAAAACACGAGTGGGAGGGAAGAATGCACCCCCCGCAGCCCTGACCTTTGACCTTTGCAGAATGTAGGCCTCAGGGGCAATCCCACTCCTGGGGAGAGACAATGCTGCAGATACCTATTGAGCCTGGCTTTTTACTCCTTTACAATGCCCCCCACCCCTTGCTTCCCCCCCCCCCCTATTGTGTTCTTTACTACATAAAAACTTCTCACCACACAAGGTCCACGTTTCGATTTGGAGCCTGTATTCAGGGCTTTTGTGCCTCCACATAAGGCTTGAAGCAGGGGGAAAAGAAAAAACGCCTCCCTCTCTCTCTCACTTACTCATGTCTTTTTTTTTCTTTTCTTTTTTTTTTTCACTTCCTTTTTTTTTTTGCTGGTTTATTTTCCCCAAAAGCAGTCTGACATTCTGGCACCTGTTTTCCTCACAAAACCGCTTATTTATCCCTGAATTATTAACCAAGAGCCCACAAAGTGTCTGCCACTTGGTGACATGTCCTGACTTCATGGTGGGGAAGGGAGGGCTGGTTGCTGTAGCAACAAGGAGGGCCTTTATCAAGAAAGTGGGTGGGGGGGGCAATTTAGCCAGTGTCTCCCATCTGCGTTGTGGAGGATCCACGAATGAAATGGTTGGGCCGGAAAATGTTACAGGATTAGTGAAATGGACAAGAGCAGGAACACTTTTGCATTGAAGAGACATGATGTGATGCTTTCAGCGCTGCAATTTTTGGGAGAAGTGCATTTGCTCATCACAATGGCTGTGTATTATGGAGTATGATGAGCTCTGTAATGAGCACAGTGGAGCAGCCTGGAGAGAGTGACCTGTACTTTTTGTATTTCAGAAATATAGATGACACCCAAGGGAGGGGAGGGGGGTGTAATATGGTAGAAAATGGAAAAGCTGGTTAATAACTTTTTCAAATTTGTGCAAGAATGAGTTGCAGTAATCCCATAAAAATGAAATCGCAGTTCTTTTAGGATGTTTTATGTTGAACAGAATGATACACACATGCGAAACAACATGAAGCTGAGGAGTATTAAGAGATCCGTCATCACACAGAGAAAGGGCAGCAGCTGTCACAGGGTTTTAAATGTGCATCTCCCCATCAGGGGAGCCGCAGCACTGAAGAGTCTCGACTGGGTAAAGCGATAGTCAGGTCAGAGGCACACAGATGGAAGCTCTGAGTAACACACGTTAGCGGGTGTAGTGAGGGGCTGAAGTATGGCTGAGAAGTGGGAGAGGAGGGCTTTCTTTGTAGCCCTAAAGAGCAGCAACAGCGTTTTGAAGTGGATACAGGCAGTTGCTGAGAGCCTCAGGAGCAGATTGAGCAAAGGCGGGGTGCAGCATGGAGGAATGTAAGCCAGAGCCGGCTGCAGGGGCCCCAGCCAAAAGGGAATCGCGGTGTTGTAGGAGCTGAGGGAGCAAGCAGGAGAAGCTTGTTTCTCATCTGTCTTCAACCTGAGGACTGAGAAGGGGAGAAAAAACGCTGTGTTTTAGATTCTAACCTGCAAGCTGCCTTCAAAACTGACACATGACGAATGACCTGTTGATGCTGTGGTGCACAAACATGTTAGTTTGAGTCCTTTTAGCAATGACGTTATACATGTTGCACGGGTCATGGCTTGATTTCTTAAAAATAATAAAAGAGCACATAGAGAGTTCAGTCCAGTCCAGCCTGATTTCTCCTGTGGGCCTTAACAGTAAATCTTTATGGTTGGAGATCACACCTCCCGCATGCACTTCCAATAAAACGGTCCCAGTTAAAGACAAATGGGTTTTGTGGAACATGCCTTAAGGGCCGCGATCTGTCCATCAGATAACCTCCTGAACAAATGGCTTTACGCACTTAACGATAACGATTAGTGGAAGGCCATCGATCACTTGATTCTTATCTGTTCATTGAACAAATGTATTTATTTTATTTTGAAAAGGCCGCGATTGTAAAACAGTATACAGAGGAAATTATACAGTTTCATTTTACTGTTAATTGTGTGGAAAGGATTTTTTTCACTTTTTCCCAGCAATAAATCATGCCACTAAATTCCCTGTGAGATGAGTCAAGCGCCTATAAGGGGTTTTTAGCCTGACAATGAACACCACTGAGAATTCCTAAGTAGGTTCAATTAAATTCGCTAAATCTACATTTTAGCTTTGGCCTTTTTTTTTTTCTTCCGTTTTCACACGTTATCAATTTGATTATCCCCATTTGTCCCTCATAATACTCAAAGATGAAGAACTGAGCTGCTATCAACATCACAGCATGATATCTCTTATGTCTTCTGTTGTAAAGGGCTGGCTTTCCTTTGTAGTGGCACAGATGTAATAAAGCAGCAATGGGAGCGTCTGGCAGACGCCTCAGGCCAAACCGGTCCAGTGAAAGCAGATCTGTGAGGAGATGGAGCTCAGATAATCAGAGATGAATTGGGAATGTTGACCAGAGAAATTTCTTCCACTCTAGTTCTCTCAACAGAGTGACACTCTCCCCTCCATAGCCACTGTTTAGAGGCCCACCAGTTACTGACTGAGGCCAGATTTCAGGACAGGACAGGGGTTTTAAAGGGGGACTAAGTCAAAACTAAAGCAGATGTGTGTGGATTTTAGAAGCCAGAGCATTGAGGGTCTTTAAGTGCAGAAAGTTGCCATAAAGTGCAACAGTGCAAAGCAGCATGAAAGCGATCGCCACGCATGACATTTAACACGGAAATGTGGATCTCATGGGATTGGGTTTGTTTCACGGCTTCCTTTTTTTTCCCTTTGATTCTTTTTCACTCAGTCTAGGATGGATACAGGAAGATAAATTAATGCAGTCAATGATCCCATCAAATAACATCTAAAAAGGATCAGGATTTTCTTTGATCAGGAAGATTTCCAACCCTGGAATATTCATGCACACATGCCCCCCACCCCCACCTCAGTAGGCTGATTCGCTCTTTCTCTGGATGTGAATCCGCAGCCATGCGTGATCCAATTAGTATGATGAGCACAGAGTGTAGAGCAAGGCTAATGTTTGCATGTCCAGGAGAGTAAATGGATTCTTAGAATGGATTTCCAGCTCCCTTGAGTCTTAGCGGTTTGTGGCCTCTCTGCAGGAACTATTGGCATAGTTAAACCACTGTGTAACTCTATGGCCAATCCTCCTGCTTGGCTCTATCGTTATCCAGTCTGTTGATATGGATAATGAATAGTGGCCCCCTTAGACAAAACTAGAAATGGTGGCATGCAATTTTGATGCCATTCAGGCTACACACATTTTACCTTATAATTGGCCACTGCTATACTGTTTGTTTTAGATTATGTATGTCTGCAGCAGGAGTCTGTTTAAAATCATACAGCTAAGTATGCGAAGTAGTAATGTGTATTTTAATCATTTGTTACCCTGCTGGATATTTCTTAAATCATTATGAGTCAGATTGGAATGAGTAGTAGCTTACAATCAAACACAGACACACAGGAAGTGGCCACAGGTTTATTCCCTTCCATTCACCATACTGTAAAAACGCTAGTCGCACTCTTGATATCATTTGGAAACAGTCTGGAGGAAAAAAGACACACAATGAAGAGTGACAACAATATATGGGTTAACTGTTAATTTATTTGTTACAGTGTTAAATTGGTCTGTTATCCTACTTTTTCCCATCATTGTTACATGAGTCTGTGGGGATTCACTCAAGCCAGCCTCAGGTGACTGGATGAGGACCTGCAATTTTTGGGTTCTAATAGGCAGCTGACTGACAAAATAATTTGTCATCTTAATCTTGCCAAGACAATAAACAAGTGTTCGTGTCTCCTTTCTTCAAAGTGAAACATAAGGACGCTTTTTGTTGAACATCAGACTAAATAATACCGGACAAGATTTGGGGGGGGGGGCATGTTCCAGTTTTTACAACCTGTCATGTCAGCTTGTGCATTTACTGTCTGAGCTATAATGGATAGCTTGTACCTCTGCACAATGAAACTGTGTTTTTTGGGAGGGGGTGAAAATAGATCACTGAGGCATATGATCCTCATGTTTTCTATTCATGAAGATAAAAGAGGATAGAGCGGTTGCTACAAAAGCCACCATCTTGTAGAAAGATTAAAGTGGATGACAAGAAAAGCTCAACACACGGCTGTGATATACATGATTCCCACTTTTCTGTCAAGGTGCTAAAATTGGGCTGAGTTTCTGCTTGTTTGTTTGACTCGGGTGTGCGCATCCTTTGCCGTTACAAGGTTATTCTTCCATCCTAACAGCCTGTTCATGTTGAGGACAGATCTAATCTCTTGAAAGATTTAACATCCTGGGCTACTCTGATCTGCGGCCAAATCATCAGAAGGATTCAAGGATGCTGTGGATTGGTGGGAATACAAAGAGGAGGGTTTGGTTTTGTGTCGGAGGCTGCTGGACAAATTTCAGAGCCTTACCAGTCAGTCCACAGCCTTCTTTCTTTACTCCTGCAAGAAGCATCCCTGCACTTCAGGAATCTTAACACGATCTCAGAGGATGCACGTGAATCTGTCATGTGTTGGTCTGTATGATCAACTGAATCTGGCTCTCAAGTTGACATTATCAGTCTGAATGACAGCAGCAGAGCGAAATGGCTGTGCAGAGGCAGCAGTGTGCTGCTAGCTTTCGGAGACAGTCACACTTAATGCCTCTAACCCCATCAATTTGTGAGCAGAGATTGAGTTTCCAGAAGAGCATGAAGTGTGTGGTAAAGCTGT
Organism: Haplochromis burtoni; assembly: GCF_018398535.1. Classification (NCBI taxonomy): domain Eukaryota; kingdom Metazoa; phylum Chordata; class Actinopteri; order Cichliformes; family Cichlidae; genus Haplochromis; species Haplochromis burtoni. The sequence continues at coordinate 1,108,091 of NW_024582505.1, forward strand.
TGACTGTGGCAGACACTGAAGTTTGCTTTTGAGGGAATTCCAGACCGACATAGTTGAGAGGCTCCGGGTCGTCTTGTCCAGCGAACAAACCGTCTGACCTCTGTCGTAGGAAGGTCGTGCGGTTGACCTATGCTGTTAACAAGGGGGCATGAAAAAACAATCGCACGTATGATCAGTCTCTCAACCAAACTATCATAATAAATCAGCGCTGCAAAGAGCATACTGACCTGCTAGAGAAACGTACTCGGCGGTAGCTGCTGATTGAAGTAACAGGCACAAGACTTCTTGGCTTGGAGTGTATTAACACCAACAGCAGCTAAAACAAAACTCTTCAACAACATAAAGAATAGAAATATAGTGTTGGATCTCCTCAGCAGGTCCATTTGTGACTCTATGGTCAGACCCTGCAATCTGATGACCCCAATAATCCGATGAACTCCTATAAGCAAGCACTTGGTCACAGTGGGAAGGGAAAAAAATCCATTTTAACAGGAAGAAACCTCTCATCTGCCACGACTGGTTGGTGATGTGAGAAGGGAGACAGAACAGGCTGTGGAGGAGAGCCAGAGATTAATAATAACCAATGATTAAATGCACAGAGAGGGGTGAGTGAAGAAGAAATACTGCATCGTGGGAAGTCCCCGGCAGTCTAGGCCTATTACAGCGTACATAAGGGAGAATTCAGGGTAATCTGATCCAGTTTTATCAAAAAGGAAAGTTTTAAACCTAGTCTTAAAAGTAGGATCGGGGCTTGACTATTCAAGACCTTGTATGTGAGGGGGAAAAATATCAATATCCTTGCGATTCCATTGCATGTTTACGTCTACACCTAGCAAGCATTGTCTGTGTGTCTTTTGCACTTTGCAGTCGAGTAAAAACAATGTGCAGTGCCTCTCGGTGAGGTGTCACTGCTGTACGCACAGTGATGATAAAACCAAAGGGCAGTGAAGTCACTGTTTTCACAAAGAGTGCAACAAAAGGTTTTCATCAGCCTGGAGCTCAACAGTAAGCAAACTCCAGGCTTACCGCACTGAGCGGTGCTCATTTCATTTGACTGTTTAGAAGTGTTTAGCTTTGTGCAGCAGGAAATAATTTATGACAGCAAGCAAAGTATGTGTTTATATCTCAAAGATGAACTCAATGCTCTAGTTTGACTATATTTCAGTAGATACACGATTTCCAGCAAAGGTGTTTTGTTATATTTTGACCTTGAAGACGCAGTGTGTGTTTATTAAAAATGTTTTAGAATATGTATTTTCTTTTTCCGTTCTGTATTTAAATTTTTCAAGCTGGTTTCAGGTTTTCAAGCAAAGAGAACCTTTTCCTCTTCTGTAGATGCTGAAGCAGCAGCGCTGCACAGGGATGATTGCTGCTCTTTACAAGACAGGGCTATTTTCCATTCAGAGCGTAGGACTCTTCCTCTGATATGGAAAGTGAGCCTCAGAAAATGCTTGATCTGCTCTTTGATGTTAAGGACTATGCTGATCTCTGAACTCGATGAATAGAGTCAGTTCACACACAGATCTCTGTCTGTAAAGGGTCTTATCTGGCTTTATGAGATGGTTAATATCATCTTGGCATATAGGAAAGTATTATGGTTAAATTTAAGGCCAATGAACATTCATGAAAGCCTACAAAAGTATGAGTCGCTTATGTTGCGCACTTCCTTTTACTGTTATTCATGATGCCGCAGGGACAGCACATCTGTGCTAGTTCACCTCAGGGCTGCCTGCACTCTCCTACTATTTTCATTCTGCTTTTGTAGTCCATAGGGTTTATTTTAAATGACAGAGGAGGTATTTATGCTAAAATAAATAAAATACATCAACATTTGTTTTCACTGTAGTACTCCAGGTGCACACATTGCATCATTAAACACATAGTTTTAGACTGTTTTGTGCTGCTTTTCCAGCTTGGAAATGGAATTAGATACAAATCTGTTCCCTGAAGTATTTTCCAACCACTCCTTATCTTTTTTTCTGCTTTCAGATGAAGCTGTGGAACAAGTATAAGGTAACCAGTATCCCATCTTTGGTGTTTGTGGACGCCTCCACGGGGAAGATCGTGTGTCGAAACGGTCTGCTGGTGGTCAGAGATGACCCCAAAGGTGAGCTCAAGCATCTAGAGCTACAAACACACACACACAGGCCACAATATTAGTAAAACCATGTGGCTGATTTATTTTTATTTCCTAACCTCAAGCTCTGACTCTAATCCTCTTTACTGAATGGTTAACCCTAACCCCAGTTCAACCCTAGAAATATGACTGTTTAATGAGGTAATGGGAAGACGTTTTGAGGGTCAAAACATCATAGATCAGTTTCTCACACAGTTTGTCTGTCATAGCTTATAGCGCTGAATTCTTGGTGGGTAGCAATCATCAGTCACTCTTGGCTGAGAGTAATAAGCAAGCAGCATAACTCATTGAGAATTGCATACTGACTTCACACCAGTCTATCTTCTCTACTGTAACACTTGTCACTTCCAAATGTATCTCATGAAACGGCAGCAGCTGGGCTGTAAAATTCCCCCTGTGGCAAAAGGGTATGAATGAGCAACTTGAATAGCAAACTTCAAGATAAGAAGATGTTAAGTTTCTATCTGCATGTGAAGAAAAACATGCTGCATGCATGAGCAAAATATCTTCACGGTGAAGATAAACAGTCGCTCGTGTAAATTCTTTAGTCAGGTGGAAAAACAAACCCTCATGGGGAAGAGAGAAAATATGTAAATGTATTTATGGTGTTATTAGAAATGTTGGATGCTAGACTTAAAGATGGCAACCCTTTCAGTCTTGTTAAAACTGCCCAGCTGGCATCTTCCTGTTTCTTTCCCACACAGTTTAAATCAAATATAGTAACCAAACACCTTCTTGGGCCTTACAAAAGGTTACTGTATCAAATTCTAAAAATGATTTCATCTGAGGTTTTATGAAGGGGGAGAAAAGGCTTTTTTTTTTTTTTTTTGTAATGATTGTTTTGTGTTCAGTGTGCACAAGCTGAACATGGAGCTCCTAACAACCTGGTTTAGCCCCTACATCAGAATAGTTTCACAGGCCAGTGCTGTTCAAGCTTGGATTTGTTCCAGTGCTGCACACTGCACGTGGGCACTGTTCATACCCTCCTACTGAGCTCATGAGATTTAACCCAAGAATGACAAAAAAACACTCTCCTTGCCTGTTAGTGCATCTTTTCCAGTGTTAAAAACCATAGGTATAAAAGTCATAAGATTAATAATTTCTCTTTATTTGTTGCATATTGGACAGTTTATCTTTTTTTAATGGTAACAGTAGGATGATTTCATGCTGAAACACCTTTTTAATAAAAATATGATTCTTCTACTTCTACTTCTACTTCTTCTTCTACTTCTACTTCTTCATCTACTTCTTCTTCTACTTCTTCTACTTCTACTTCTTCTTCTACTTCTTCTTCTACTTCTACTTCTACTTCTACTTCTACTTCTTCTTCTACTTCTTCTACTTCTACTTGTTCTACTTCTTCTTCTTCTACTACTTCTACTTCTACTACCATAAACACCTCAATAATGATTTTCCATCACACCAGCAACTACTTTAGAACCACCAAGAAACTGGCAAGCACGTCTTTGGACAGGTTCAAACTTTCTTGCTGTGAGGTGATCGATGCACCATCGTGCTGTTATACTGGCTAACTCATCAAATCACACCTTCAGGTTGGTTAGCTAATGTCCTACCCTCTTCTAGTTTAGTCCGTGGTAAATGGACTATAATTTATATAGCGTCTTCTTTTCTTTTTTTTTCTTTTTTTTTCTTTTTTTTTTCCTTCCCCCTTTAAACTCATCTAGCAAGCAAAGCACTTTTTACACTCCAAGCTACATCCACAGAACTACTATTCAAGACCCTCTCTAAATCCTGAGCCCGGGTAAACAACAAGACTTCAACCACAGGTGAGAATTGGGTAACCAGTGAGGAGTCCAAGAGATTGGACTGAAATAAATACTACACAATTAGTATGACTTCTGAACTTGACTTGCTGTATCCACTGGCAAGGTGAGATGTGTAAGATCACACCGGCCTTGAGATCAGTCAGTGTCTCTAGGCCCTCGGAAACTACCGGTAACAAGGGAGGGGGGAAAAAAAGTGTATTCTCCAGGTGGTTGCCGAGGTGTTGTTGCCAGCTGCTAAGTGAAATTGGTCGCAATTAAGGTGCTATACCAAAAATACATATTTCCCACCTGCTTTTTTTTATTTGTCATTTTGCTTGGTAGACGGTGACTCATCTGCAAACTACTAATCCTCACACAATTTTTCCGTTGCACTTTTTTACAATTTTGCTATCACTCACCATTTAAAAACTAAAGGTGACCAAAGCAATCACAATGATTTTTTTTTTTCCTCTCTAGTGACCTCACTGTGTCATGGTTCACACCAATCATGTTGTTTTGTTTTGATTTCTCTTCTGCAGTGTCATCTTTTTAATTCAAATTTATGTCACATGCTTCCTGTAAATACTTATTTATTATCTATACGTAAACCACAGCCAAGCGTAACAATTTGAGATATTTATTTGTTTTACTTCTGTTTTCACTCAGTTTTCTATCTGCTAATTGAAAATGTTCATTTAAATTCTTCATGTAAATTCTTAGTTTTATAAGCAATAAGAATATCCAGCCTACCACATTGGGTTCACACCATAAATAAGTCGTTTAAGTTAACCAAAATGTAATGAGTGCAGTAACTAAGGTCAGACCCACATTAACTCGCACACAACACACACCTCAAATTCCTGGTGAGGATTTACTGTGGATATATTGCCCAGTCCCATCATTCAGCGTTTTTTTCGGAAGCATTTTGCAATAACTCCCCCCCCCCCCCCCCCCCTGCGGTGTTTTGAGTTAATGCCGCTATAATTATGGTGCCGTGTGAATATTATAGCGTGTCCATGTCTCACACTCTCGTCTTTGAAACCTATAATTTCTGCACTTTGAAGTGGAGATGGAGAATTAACAAGAGTGATCTTGCATTCCTTTCCTGTATTGAGGGCGTCCATCTGTGGCTGAGACGATCTCAATATTTTAAAACGCTGCCTCTTCAAAGCCTGTTAGGTCAGCTTTAAAAAAAAAATGGTGTCGTGTCATGTGAGAGGGAAGAATAGCAGCCATGTGAGGACTGTGACAGATTTCACTGTCTGTCTAATGAAAGCTGGTCCAGGCCTGCAGTGATATTTCCACAGTTCATTAACTAGATGTGAGCTGAGAAGATATTAAATTGGTGGCTTCAGTAGCAAAGAGAGCCACCAGCACTTCAGGAAGTTTTGCATCTCTTTGAAATAAAAGGCTGTGCTTTTTTTTTTTTTTTTCTTTCTTTTTTTTTAAACATCAGATTTTTAAATTTGATGTATTAAGCTGTGGACGGTTCCTAATGTGACAAATCAATTCAGGTGCAACAGCCACGGCTGGGAGAGGTAAAGGGCAGCAAAAAGTTCGCGTACGCTGACAGTCGGAGGGGCGGGTGAACAATTTGGGACCCCACTGCCTTTCACTGTCGATGAAAGGCCTGACTTGAGTGGTGGCAGACTAGCCCTGCAGCGTAAAGATGGAGTGCACTTTTACAATCAGGACAACAATGAAAGGCCGCGCCAGCGCAGTGCAGACGTGTCGTTCCTGCCTAATGAAGCCCCGGACAACAGCGCTCACATAAAGAGTCCATTATGAACCAGCCATACAAGCTTTTATTTATGATTACACCCCCCCTTTAATTCAGCTGTACCAAATGCATCTCCAGAGCTCTCCGGGAACAATGAAAACACCTTGAAAAGGAAATGAAAAGTGTGAAAGAGAGCAGGAGGGAAGTATTTCTGACAGCCTTCATTTGCTTAAGAGGTTCGACATTTCTTTTTCTTTAACTGTGTGTGTGTGTGTGTGTGTGTGTGTGTGTGTGTGTGTGTGTGTGTGTGTGTTCACATGCATGCATATATAAGCAGAAAACACAAAACAGCCCTTTAAAAACATATTTCAATGACAACTGTGTGTGGTGGTTTGACATGTGACACCCTTAACGGACACAGAAAAGCTGTCTGTGGGTCTTCTGCTGAGCTGAAGTGTGACTCTTGAGTCCACATTTCAGTATCTAAGCAGCTGTTAGATGGATTACCGTGATGTTTTGTAAATATTCATGATTCCCAGACATGAAATCCTAACAGTGTCACTGTGAGTTATAGTAGTTTTAAGTGTGAGTTAAAGCTTTGTGCAACAGTGGACAATTTGTCATGTTATTAATAATGAATGCAGCCAAATACCTATGAAAACACAGCGTCATCATCTTCTGTTGCACTTGCTCCACTGGTATGGAACAAAATACTGGCATTTAGCTCAAATCAGTGCCACGCAGCAACTCTTAGAGCCGCTAGCATGGCAATAATCTCTCCTTTTCCTTCCCATGTTTCCCCTTTCTTTGCCCCCTCTGCTTTCCTACCCTCTCTCAGGCCTGGAGTTCCCCTGGGGCCCGAAGCCATTTGCGGAGGTGGTGGCAGGACCTCTGCTCAGGAACAACAGACAGACAACAGACAGCAGCTCTCTGGAGGGACACTATGTGGGAGTGTATTTCTCAGCACACTGGGTGAGTGGAGAGAAGACAAAGAGGACCCCATCTTTTTTTCTTTTCTTTTTTTTTCCTATTCAGGGCTCCTGACTCTGTGAAAACATTGAGACATCAGAGAAAAAAGAGCGGCAGCAGCACAGCAGAGCAGGAAGAGGCAGGAACAGATAAGAGAGAGGAGCGAGACTCCATTGTGTTTGACTGTTTACATTACAGCGGTTGATGATCTCCATCAGTCCTTTCACCACCAACTGTGGATCAGTCACCACACCCCAAAGACGTCACACCGTTGTTTCTTTTCTTTGCTGCCGCTGCTGATAGCCAGCGAAGGTCATGACTCACGATGCATGGAAGGCGTTAAATCATCGCTGTGCTGTTCCTGATGAGATGCAGCGCGAGCTGCCGAGGCCAGTCGGCGCAGCAGCTGCCAGAGCCGTAGCCTCAGATACCGGCTGCTCAGAATGGTGACGCCTGAATGCTGGCGCAAACCCCAAAGCCATATAAAACTGAAAGGACAAGTCACAAAAAGCAATTACAGGAGTTTATTTGCGGTGTTTTACACCAGGGTCCTCTGGTTACTCGTGTAAATCTATCTGCTACTAAAGCAGTCTCACAAAAACGAAATGCCAGCACTTTGCCTTGGCATCCTGATAGTATATTTTCTTTACTTTATTTCCCTCCTTCCTGTCGGAGGGACCTAAATGCCCCATGGCAGAGACACATGCAGCGTGACCTTCTCTTGTAGTGGGAGAAAACTTTAGTGTTATCACGATAGTACTAAAACAAGCTTGTGTAATGAGCGATGAACACACTTATACAGTGTTTATATCTGTAAGGTATAAGGGAAGATCGCACTTACTACACAAGATACTTTGTGCTTTTGTCCCAACGTCCCTTTGTGTTGATATGATGAAGTGCCACTGTAGGAAGCTTTAAGCTTCTCTACTTAGTAAACAGGAAGATGAGATGAGCCTTAGACATATGATATGTAATTAAGTCTAGCAAAAATACCTCAACATATTTACAGGGAAGGAAACTGAAGCAGCTATGGCATTAATCCATATTTACAGGGAATGTGCTTACTGTGTGTATGTTAAAGATTTAGTCACTGTGACACAAGCAATAAATCTGGCATTTTTGAGAAATTATTTTGGGGCATTTTTGCCATTATTAGACAGGACAGTGGAGAAAGCAGGAGAGTGGTGCAGACACAGAGCAAAGGCTTCAGGCTAGAGTCGAAGTTGGGCCAGTGCATTCAGCCTTTTTGTGGAAAATGGTCGCCTTTGTCCGTTTTGATACAAGAGCATCACACAGTTGCTGCAGATTTGTTGCCTGGACAGCCATGATAGTACTGCACATAACTGCATTAAGATTTGTTGACTGTGGAGGCTTTTAGAGTACTGTACAGTGAGCTTATTTTCATGTTCAAGAAACAAGTTTGAGATGTTAGAGACTACTGTTGAGACATTAGTCTCCAGCCATTGTAAAATGGGTATACTGTGATCATAAAGGGATGATTATGGTCAGCAATAATACTCAGGTAGGCTGTGGATGTTAAATGATGCGTAGTGTGGCAAGAAAATATCCCCACACCATGACACCAGCAGCAGCCGGAATCATTGATGCAAGGCAGGATGGATCCATGCTTTCCTGATTTGTTTTGTTTTTAATGCCAAATTCTGACCATAACATCTGAATATTGCAGCAGAATTGGAAACTCGTCAGACCAGACAACATTTTTTCCGATATTCTGCTGTCTAATTTTGTTCAGCCAGCTTCAAAGTTTTTATGTGTTGTGCTTTCAGAGATGTTCTTCTGCATACCGTTTTTAGAACCAGCGGTTATTTGAGCGTACTGTTGCCTTCCTATCAGTTGAAAGCAATCTGGCCATTCTCCTCTGACCTTTGACATCAACAAGGCGTTTGCGGGAAAGTCCCAGCAGATCAGCAGTTTCTAAAATATTCAGGCCAGCCTATCTGGCACTGACAACCGTGCCATATTCAAAGTCACCTCTCTTCCTCATTCTGATGCTCAGCTTGAATTTCAAGAGGTTGTCTTAAGCATGTTTACATTCCTAAATGCACAAAGCTGCTGCCATGTGATTGTATGATTTGATATTTGTGTTACTGAGAAGTTGAACAGGTGTACTTGGTGATGAGTGTATATGTATGTGTATTTTGGTACTTTCTGTCCTTGTGCTTCTTAGCTGGAGCAGTCTGCATTCATTAATTGAATTACTTATCGTTCATCGGCTAATCAATGTTTAAACAAGTACAGTTTGAGAGAAGAGAAGAAAATCTATTGTCCCTGAAATCATTTTAACCTCAGTTTCACTCCATGCAAACATGTGGCATGCATTTTGTAACTGTTCAAGCTGATTTAAATATTACGTTTCTATTTTATTATGTATTCACAGCAGAGAAAACAAAGAAAATACAGATATGAAGCAAACAGAGCATGGGAAAGAGGCTGGAAGTTGAGACTAGTCTGTTTTGCTTCTCACTGTCATGGTGCTCTGATGTCATCGTAATGCCAGCCATACCACCGCTCCCCCTTGCCTGGATAGCGTTGGCGCTCTAAACACATAGTAGAGCAAATACTTTCTTAAGCTCGAGTATTCCTCGGGATTAACGTTTTAAACAGCCTGGATACAAAACAAGACAGAATTACTAGTTTGTGGAAAGGTGTTTGGCGGCAGAGAGGAAAATAGTTTTGGGGAAAAACCCTGGGAAATGAGCACCTTATCACTTGTGACTGTGTATATTAGATGTTCACTCGTTCGCTCTCTCTCAGTGCCCACCATGCCGCAGTTTGACTCGTGTGTTGGTGGAATCGTATCGGACCGTCAAAGAGTCGGGCCAGAAGTTTGAGATAGTGTTCGTCAGCGCCGACAGGTGAGCGACACTGCACCTGCCTTTTGCCTGTTAAGAACCCAACTGGGTCCCTGCTTACTTGTTGTTATTAAAACCAAGAAATCAGCATCTGTTGTCTTCCTGTTCGGTTCTCCCCTCCACCCCGCTCAGGTCAGAGGAGTCCTTTAAGCAGTACTTCAGCGAGATGCCATGGTTGGCAGTGCCTTATTCAGATGAGGCTCGGCGATCGCGGCTCAACAGACTATACGGAATACAAGGTATTTCACCAGCTCCATCACCGTTATCGCTGAATAGGCATGTTTTTCCTGGCCTGTTATGCTATTTATCCATTGCTTTGTTGAGAGTTGCAGCCAACCGCATCACTGCACAAAAGGCAGAAAAGCATCCATCATCTCCCTGTGATAAGAGGCTGATGCTAGTGATAGTGTTGGTTAGTTACGCTGTTGTTTTTATTGGCAGATGTAAACAGCAGGAAGACAATAGTTCTTCCTTATTAATTTATTCAGTTTTGGCACTTTGAGCGCTACAAGTCGAGATCCTTTTAGTTACATCACATTCAAGAGAAGGCCAATTTCTTAAAAATCTAATAAATAACAGTACAGATCAAGAAAAAATATGTATATGTGATTGAGTACAGTGTGCCTTTTAAGATAAGAGCAGAAAGGGGATATATCTATTTTTTTTTTTTTTCTCTCTGCCAAACTTGGTTATGTCACATACTGAAACACTGGCACGAAGGCTTGACAGCTCTTTGTGTTGGGCGGGCAAAACAGCAACACAGATCGCCCTGCAGCCTGAGGAATGTGGGCTGGTTATCCAGTTTACCGTCTCACTGCGGAAGTGCCGTGCCTTCCTCCCGAGTGTGTGAGTGGATGACTTTGGATGAAGTTAGCGAAAACTGGCCGTTGGCCTGTCCTGCAAAGAATTTGAGGAATGTCTACTTGACGCGTTCAAACACTGCCCCCCCCCACCCACACCCCACATCACATCACACACACACTCACACACACTCACCACTCACTCACTCACTCACTCACTCACTCACTCACTCACTCACCTCACTCACTCACTCATCTCACTCCCACTCAGTTAACTTCAGTCCACATGTGCAGACAGGAATTTACTGATTGCTGCTTGCTTGCCTGATTTGTGTCTGTTTCTGATAAAGGATTGTATTCACAGTGCGGGTGGCTTGTAAAAGCACTATCAGAGGGGTAACAGACAGAGCTAGAGGGAGGTGAGAATCCCCAAAAAGAGGTTTAAAAAAAAAAATCTCACTGTGAAAGGGAAAAGAGTGCGTCATGATGCGATAATTAAAGGAAACGACCCATACCACCTCCCAGGCTTTTGCCCATTTCCTCCCCTCCTATGTTTCTCTTCCTTTCATCATCATCATCTTTCTCCATTCCAGGTATTCCCACATTGATTCTGTTGGACACGGAGGGTCACATGATCACGCGACAGGGCCGGGTGGAGGTGTTGAACGACCCAGAGTGCCGGCTCTTTCCCTGGCACCCTCGGCCCGTGCTCGAGCTCAGCGAGTCAAACGCCGTGCAGCTCCACGAAGGGCCCTGCCTCGTCCTGTTTGTGGGTGAGAGGCTGAGGCTTTATAATTCGGCGAAGTTCCACATGGGGCTCTGTCTGAATGAAGTGGCATTTATTTAGAGCATATTGAATGTCAGACACTGCGGAAAATTCTTCCAATGGCGAAAGGTCCCAGAGGGAAATGCTGTGGGAAATGCTTCATGTAGTATTTACTGTTTCCATCTATTTATATGCTAATACGGGAATGCTAATGCAAAAAAGAAAAGAATTTTTCCAGTGAATGGCACTGAATGATTTAGACATTAAGGTGTAGAGAGGAAACAGACATGGAAAAGAATTTGAGAGTGCAAAGTGATGACCCTCAAAATATGAGACCACCCTGGTGTCTCCTGAGGCCAAACCAAATCGCACAACAAGACTGAGGACCATCTGTACATGTAGTTTCTTTCATCTCTGCACTCATCTGTCCTCCAGTTGCCTATCCTTGCAGCCACTACTTTCACTCATCTGTTCGTTTTTTCCTCTCCCATGTGGCTTCTTCATGCTTTTAACAGAGCTCTGTTTCTCTTTCCTGGTTAATGCAGACGCTGAGGAGGAAGGTGAATTGGAGCCAGCCAAGGAGCTGATTCAACCAATAGCGGAAAAGCTCATGGCCAAGTACAAAGCGAAGGAGGAGGAGACGCCGCTGCTGTTCTTTGTGGCTGGAGAGGTGAGATAAGCCGACGGAGTGAAATACCATTTCACACAAAACTGGCATAAGCTGGGGTTTGTTTGTTTTTTTTGGGGGGGGGGAGGTTTGAACATCCTGCTCTACCTGAGCTGTGCTTCGGGATGATTTAGTCTTTGAATGTACAGCTCAGGCGATCCTGTGTTTTTGGTTTCTTTTTGTTTTGGTTTGGGGGTTTTGAGGCAGATACAGACATGATAGTGAAAATGCCAGTGCAATAACACAGCGACATGCATAAACAAACATTTCCAAACATTTCTGATTTGTTTTTAAGGAGGTGGAGACACGTTAGACAAAAACAGACTCTCGGCAAATAACAGTATTCTATCCAGAGGAGGATTTCACCTATTTTTGTCACGTTGTCTTTGACCACATCCAGCAGTTACTTTCTCACTTTGGCCCTTCTGCAGTTTCTACCCACTACTGTGGGGAAACATCTGGCTCTGCTGCTGCTGCTCGGTGTTCACTACCTGCTTGCTAACTGCGTGTGACTGCGGTGAGTTACTAAAGAGTCAGTTTTCTGGAAAAATGCTGCCTGCTGCCACTAAGAGTTACCCTGCGTGAGTGGCGAGAGTGAACAGAACAGTTGAGGGTCAGAAGACCAAACAATGACTGAAACAACAGTAAAATGACTCATAAAAGGATAAATGTAGAGTTAAAGAGATACTTTGGAAACACAAAGTTGCATATTGACAATGTCAATATATGTTTATATTCAACAATTAATTTTAGCTGCTTTGGATTTGAGTATTTAAGGGGATGTATTAGTTTCAAGTAATGAAGTCAGCTTATTTACAAGTAATCCCCATGAGCCAAAAGCTCAGGCTTCAGGGTGCTCTGTAATCTCTGATGCTGCTTTCCATTTGAAGTGGGAACTGAGAAATCCAGAGTTACCAGTTGGAATTTTCCACTCTAGCACCCCCTTCAGTCAAACTTTCCACTCAGAAAGTCAGGGCAGCCACACCAACCTTGACTTTGCAATTAAAAAAAAATTAAACTTTAGAACTTAAGCATATGTGCAGTAGATGATATTTCCACAACTTCAGTGGCTACTAAAGCATTTGAGGCCCTGTTCTTGAATGTGCAAGAGAGGCATTCAGTCCCATCCATGACCTACAATTCAACTGTGCGCCTCTATCATGATGGGTAGACGCAGAGCGTGGCAGCGCTCTCCCTCACAATACTGACAAATCATCCTTTCTATCTGCGCAGTATCTCCTCCCACATCTTCCCCGTGTGGGATGAGCCGTGGAGTTTTCATAATACTTGTTATCTTGTGTTGTTCTGCCTTGACCTCTCCAGAACTGGTGCAGCAGCAGACATAATTACCAGATTAGATACCTCTCTTCAGTTCCCCCGCACTCTGTCCTCCAGCCAGCCTTCCTCCCAGTTCAATCTGGGGGTGACGGCACTGGTTTCTGGTGTGTCACTTGCCCAAAAGCAGGCTCTGGTTTCAGCTGCATGTCTCGCACATGTGCTAAATGGCAGCTCAACTCTGTCTGCTTTGGAATATCAGTGGCACATGTACGCAGACCTAGAAAAGCTTAAGTTTTAAGGAAAGCACGAGTTGGACTGATAGCGTTTCGTGTTAAATGTGTCAGGTCAAAGAAATGTTGGCACAAACACAAAGAAACGCTGTTGCACTGGAGCTTGCGGTTATTCAGGAGCAACACATGCTAAGCCGTATACTTTTACATCCATGTAGTGCAGGTCTAATTTCCTGGCTGTAGCTCAGCCGGCTATGAAATCACCAGGTTTCCCCCTCCAGACTGGGTTGCGTCAGATATCGCTTCCCATGTCAGGCATTCTGTGAAGCTTCCATGCTCTGGGCTCCTTCAGCTAAGCTTGTGCCCTGGTAGGCACACACTTCTCTGCCAGACCAGCTGCTGGGTTTTCTGTGTCCATGAGACAGCAGTATGTTGGCAGCCCCTCAGGGGGGAGGCCAGTCTGAGCTGAATGATACAGGATCTTCTTACCCAACTGTAAAAAAACATACGCCACAGGGTAGTACAGTATACTGATTTATAATCGCAGAATGAAAGATCTTTTGTTCTTTAACTTCTGCTGTGTTCTGGCTCTTGCATGCCAAATGAACTTGAGCGGTATTATCCAGTCACATAAGAATTTAATAGACTTTTGTGGCAGCCAGAAGTGACTGTGATTCTGCTCTTCAAAGCTTTGTTTTTGCCTGCTTGATTTGTGTGTGTGCGCGTGTCCCTAAACAGGATGATTGCTTTGACTTTGAGATTATAGTGGGTTTCATAACCACTCTGGTACTGCATTTATTCAAATCATAGCACACTGACAGTTTCTTTCGCATTCATTATGTTTTAATGTAAAATGTGAATGCTTCACATATGCACATTTTGATCATGTTAGTGGAAAGACAAGGTCATACTATGGTCCAACATGTTTTATAGGGGCGATCGTGGCTCAAGAGTTGGGAGTTCGCCTTGTAATCGGAAGGTTGCCGGTTCGAGCCCCGGCTTGGACAGTCTTGGTCGTTGTGTCCTTGGGCAAGACACTTCACCCGTTGCCTACTGGTGGTGGTCAGAGGGCCCGGTGGCGCCAGTGTCCGGCAGCCTCGCCTCTGTCAGTGCGCCCCAGGGTGGCTGTGGCTACAATGTAGCTTGCCATCACCAGTGTGTGAATGTGTGCGTGAATGGGTGGATGACTGGATATGTAAAGCGCTTTGGGGTCCTTAGGGACTAGTAAAAGCGCTATATAAATACAAGCCATTTACCATTTACCATTACAGATCAATAGTATAACAGTGGTGGTCCCTCGAGGTTAATGCCTCGGTTTTTGCCTTAAGCCTTAATAAAATCTTAAAGAGATTACTTGTGTTTTTAAAAAAATGACCTTCTGCACAGTGGGTTCATTTCTGGGGTCAGCCTCAAGTGGCCATCCAAGGCACTCTACTGTTATATGGCCTTAGCTAGTAACAAATTGTATATGGGGTTTTGTTTGTTATTGCTTTTTCTGTTTCTGCGGTGAGGTGTCAAGCAAAAGCAACAAGTGGGGATATAATAACCTAACCGGCCAGTCAGAAGGGTTATGCTTAATTATCTTACCAGCTAGTGACCCAAGCAGGTCTCATTCAGCGATGTAGACAAGGGCTCTGGGTTGTGAGAAAGTCTGTGCTGTAGTAGAGATGTCCAAAGCTCGATCTTATGCCTCCATGTTTCTAAATGGATGACCGGTAACTTTACATGTGACCATGTGTGTAAGCATGTAAGCATTCACAGGAACAGTATTTTATCTATGCGGGCATTGCAGAAAATTACCTCATGCAAATATTGACAAAGCACACAGCTAAACATCAAAAAGGAAGATAAAGGCCTGCGATATTTAGCGATTGTGTGTTTATCTAGCTTGTTAGCTGCTAACTAGGGGTGCAACAATACTCATATCGATATTGAACCGTTCGATACAGTGCTTTCGGTTTGGTACACATATGTATTGAACAACACAAAATTTTTTATTTATTTTATCAACTTTTCTTCTGACGATGCTGTCTGTGTTGAGAGCTCAGTGGATCTGCGTTCGACTACTCCGCCTAGGCTGCACTGTCAAGCGCAGATCCACTGAGCGCAGCGCAAGCTAGCAAGACAGAAGCTAAGCTCCTTACAACATGGCAATTTGAACCTCCCCCACCCTCATTCAGATCTGGCCTTTGGAACTATTTTGGTTTTCATGTGACGTATGACCCTGAAGGCAAGCGCGTCATGGACAAAAGTAAAACAGTATGTCGATGTGCCATGCAATGCTCAATTACATTGGTGGGAAGTAGTGCGTTAGCGCAGTTAGCTCATTAACGTGTTGACTCCGTCCAGCCCCACGCATGGGGCGATCCCGGTAACTCGTTAACAGAGATTTGCGGCATTATGGCGTTAATGTCATTTTAACGAGATTAACGCTGACAGCACTAGTGGGAACACAACGAATATGACTGCACATTTACGCCGACATCATCCTAGTGCAAAGACAAGTGGAAGCAGACAAAAACAACAAGCACACATGCTACAAACTTTACCAGAGTCATTTAGACAGCCGTTAGCACATGATTCTCCTTATGGGGACCTGATATGTTTAATATGCTACTGAGAATATAGCCCAGAAGAAGCGTATAGTGTAGCTTTTATTTTGGAAAGAGCCATTACTCTGTAATAAACTCTCTTTTTCAAAGATGAGTGATTTCTCGATCAGATAGATGTATTTTTTTTTATTTTGTTGTTTCATCAATATTACATTTAAAAACTGTACTTTTGAGTTAAAATATATATTTATAATTTTAATAAATGACAAATTAAAAAGGCATGAACATTTTTTTTGTATCGAAAAAATATCAAACCGTGACCCCAAAGTATCGAACTGAACTGTGAATTTTGTGTATCGTTGCACCCCTACTGCTAACAGGCTACGTCCACACTAATGCATTTTTGTTTGAAAACTAATCGTTTTCTCTCAGTTTTGGCCTCCCGTCCACAGCGAAAACGGAGACTAAAAACTAACCAACTAAAACATGACGTATGTTAATCATATGATGCAGTCATGTGACCAATTAAACCAAGATAGCGGAGGGCATTATACAGCAGTTGTTTTGTTTGCTCTCAATTTTAACAGCCCTATTAAAGATTAATATCAGTCAGTACATGCTCCAGATAGCTTTTCTTCAAATTCTTTAACTAGCACTCGCTTTTGCAATTTTCTACTTTTGTGTTACTGGCAGCAACAACTCCAACTCATTGTTAGTCCATTTAAAAAACTCGGTGCTTTTACTCAACATTTTGTCGCGATGTTTCAAAGATCAAGAAAGTAAATAAACGACAGACAGAAATGAGGCAGGTCCAAGCTTCTTGTTTTTCACGCATGCGCAGTACTGGGACGTAAGCGTTTTCAGACGTTTCTATGTGGACGAATCTACTTGGGCTAATGGAACACAATTATTGCATTGACTGAGAGTTTAGGTTATAACTTTTTTTCCCATCTCATAGTACTGTGTATAAGTCTTGAGACACCCCTCATTTCTTTACATTTTGCAGGGAAAATGGGAAATGGGCGAATCAATATACTGGAATTTTGAAATTTTTTGCACATTTCTATAACTGTAACTGTGTAGAAAAATTAATCTGTTGGATTTTTTTATTTATTTATCTGTGCACCACGTAAAAATGTTTTCAATTTCAGCAGTATAAGATAGATATATCTATGACAATGACGACTCTTTCTCAGGACATCAAAGGTGACCTGTGAGATGGACACAACCCCAGCTCAGGGGCGAGTGGCTGGGTTCATCATTATCAGCTGAATCCTTATCAGATGGTCGATGTCTGTCTGTGAAATGCCACAATGCATCAGTAATCAGAACAAGCCTGGCACGGCCCAGCAGGTCCCACACGGTAAACACAAGCTGAGCCTTATCACAGCTGTGAGTTTGGGTTACAGCAGAGGCCCTTTGTCTTTTTCTTTTTTCTTTCTTTTGTTCTCAGCTGAGCTGCAGAGGGCCCCTCTGAAATGACTGCACCTCGTGAGAAGCAGTTTCCACAAGCCAAAAGCCACAAAAAAAATAAAAATTATATATTATATTATATATATATATATATTATTTATATATATTATATATAATATATATATATATATATATATATATATATATAGATAATATATATATATATATATATATATATATATATATATATATATATATACATACATATGCTAATGCTCTAAGATTACATCTTCTTATATCAAAAATGCTGAAAAGGTCACACTGATGGATTTTGGAGTTTCTCTCGTTGTGGTTTCTTTACAGATGATCTCTAATCCACGCTTCGTATGGCTGCAAGTGAGCCTGCAAGCAAGAGCTTTTATTTGTAGTCGGAGAATTAAGCAGTATTTCTCTCGTAACAACATTGTCCTTAGTGACAGCTTACATCTGTGAGCATTAAGTAGTCGATGTACGGTGATTTGCAGCATAATAAAATGGTCTATTCAGAGGAAGTTAGCTGCCTATAACAAAACACCACACTTCAATTCATCTGTTCCATCTGTTAGCAGTTTTGCAAAGTAGAGGTCACAGACTTCATCTTGGCATACTTATCCTTTTTAGGTAGCGGTGCAGCTATTTAATGAAAAGTCTGAGGGCTCATTGTGGGGTTTGATCCATTTAACAAGAGTAGCTGCGGATCCTCTGATAACAAAGAAGAGACAACAAATTGAACTTCGAGGAGTATCACATGAAGCAGGAAATCCATCCAAAGTTGCGATATCGTTGACTTTGTTCCACTTAACTCACTCTGTCACATAAATCAGTAACTAACAGCATCAGAGGCCTTTATTTAAAGTCCAGCTCTTTGTTGCAGTGCCACCCTCTGGCCTTTCCTTGTATGTTCTGCATTTGAAACTAAATCTTTGCCATATGGAAGTGATCTTTAATCTTTGAGGCTCTCCCTCCAAGCCAGCAAGCTAAGCTGAGGAGAAGCTGGGCCATCGTGTCATGAGGATGAGGAAAATGTTGCAAATGATATTAGTATATTAGCTGTAAGCATTTAAGAGAACTATGTGACCTCGCTAAACCCAACACATGAAATTCATTCGCCAAGAATAATGGATCTCTGTCCAGGCAGGAATGCCGGTTGCCGAAGCGCTCGCGGCTGGAACTTTAAGCTGAATTACGAAACTGTGATTTCATGTTCAGCCTCAATAATTGATGGCCCTCTCAAGCTTGTTTGAAAGTTGCTGCTTCCTTCCCCCCGTAGTGATTCATATCTATAATCTCTGGGTACAGAGGTTGTAATCCTGACTTGTTAAGGGGTGAAAGGTGACATGAAGCCTCAGGCTAAAAAAATGGTGAAGCTGTTTTAAAATAACTGGAAAGAACTCAAACTGGAATCCCCACTATACACCCAGCAGCAATGTATTTTTAACACACCCTCTCTCAAATCTGCACTGCTCCATCTCCCGCTAACATCTGCGATGGGAGTCAAATCTGATGTGGGTGAGCTTTTGATAAAGGAGGGATGCTTCTGGACGCCCACCGGGGTCCTTCACGTCTTTCTATGCAGCAGGATGTGTGACTAAGGAGCGGCTCTGTGGTCTCCCTGGGCAGGCCGCCTGCAGGAAGATGGCAGAGAAGAGTTTCTCATATTCTCTTTCAAGAAGTGTGCATTAATAAATGGTGCCAAGCAGTTCTGGATTTTATAGCGTGGCATAGTTCAAGTGCAGGGCGCTGTCCTCGTTTTCTGAAGTGTGAACCGCTGTGGAGTACGGAAATGTCTAGAGTGTCTCCTCCAGGTTTTTGGTTGTACTTCAAATGCCATGTCAGCAAATGTGGCCAGTATAAAAGCTCCCTCTTATCTCCCAACAAGAATCCCCATGCCATGTACAGAACTGCATCACTTGCAATCCTGTTGATCTTTGTGGGGCATTTTCAGGCATTTTAGGTGACATTTCTACACCAGAGGTTTAGCTGTTTGTTTATGCTGCAGTAGAGTTGGGATTCACAGCCTTCTTTCACTTGCAGCCCCTTTTAAATAAAACTGTGAGCCTGTTTACACTTTTAAAATGCATCTTTGGAGCGCTGCGCACAGTGTCATCAGCAAGCACTAGATTTGTTTAGCTCGAACTAGCAATGAAAACAAAATGTTTGAAGTACTAATATACATGTACCGGTAGTTCTAACTGCTGACAGTTCTTGAGAGAACTTCTGGACTGATTACTCATGTTGAGCCAATCATATGTAAGATTTGCCCACTCACCAAAATTATGCTAAAACTTCCAGGCTGAACCTTACACTTGGTGGTGTAGCATTAATCCAGATTACTTGTCTTTTTGAAATGCATTGGCCTCGATAGAGGATATTTTCTTCTAGGTTTTTTTTTTTTTTTTTTTTTTTTTTTTTTTTTATAATTTAGAGCCTGAAGTTGTCACATTGTGCAATAAATTAAATGAGGTGTAAAACTGAAGTCATGCAAAAGAAAAAATGTTGAATTCACTACACAGAATGTTCAGAACTCACAGCAACCCAAATCTACAGGGAACAAAGACTTGGTATATTTGTATATTTTTATTTTCCTCTCCATCATGATGGAAGTTCTTGTGGTATCCCAACCTGTAATGTCAGGATGCTATATGTGACAAGACTTGAAACATGTGGTGAAAGGATGGAGAAGGCAAAGATTTTGCTGTTAAACTTTTTTTTTTTTTACAATTTTAATCACAGGCTTGCTTTTGTCAAAGCAATGACAGATTTGTGTCATTTTGGCCTGAGTCCCACCAGAGGCCCTGATTGTAGCTTAACCATTCCCGCATGTGAGGAATGTACTGCTCTATCACACTAAGCGCTGTACTTCCTTCTCTTTCCCTGCAGGATGACATGAGCGACTCTCTGCGAGACTACACCAACCTCCCCGAAGCGGCACCTCTGCTCACGATCCTGGACATGTCGGCCCGTGCTAAGTACGTTCGCGATGTGGAGGAGATCACGCCGGCCGTGGTGGAGCAGTTTGTCGGCGACTTCCTGGCTGAAAAGCTCAAACCGGAGCCCATCTAAAGAGACTGTCCACGTATAAACTGGACCTATTACATGGGACTCACGCCATCATCCATCCCTGACCTATTGCTACACCCCACAGTTTCCAGGCTCCCACTCTCTCTCCCAGCTACAATCCTGACTGTTAGAGAGATGTCTCACTTTTTACTGGCATTTTAGCATTTTTATTTTAGATGTGTTCCTCTTTCATGGAGTCCCCTCTTTCTCCTGTGGTGCCTTGCATTGACTATAGTCCATACAGTAATATATATGGAGATTCTGTTGTGTCTTCTTTTTTTTTTTTTGCCTCAGAATTTTTTTATTTTTTTTTCTCTTTCTCATGGTGGCATTTCTAGAGAAAACTGAGAATTACCCAGTGGACCTACTTATACAGCCAATCTTTTGCTTTCTGTTTTGTCTGCAAGATTCTTGTTACTTTTGTTTTCTGAATGAAGTTAAGAAAGAATAAATAAAATCACCTTTTTTTCTTTACAGTTGTATTTCACCTGTAGTGCAGATGTGCTAAACTTGAGTTGGATGTAGCTGTACGCCTTCTTGGCCCTATTTAAATAAATAAATATCCCACAGTTTGACAGGTGCACATACAGTAAAGAGCACGTTCTACTTGCTTGTGACAGACCAGTGACTGATGTTTTAACCCCCCTGTCTTCTTGTGTCATGACATGAGTGAAAGTCATCTCTAGTCAGTTCTCATCTCAAAGTCATTATGAGGACTTTCTGTGAAGGTCCCCCTAATGGAAAAAGTCCAGTTTTTTTTTTCTTTTCTTTTTTTCCTAGAGGCACAAAAATGACTTCTTTTTTTTTTTTTAAAGTTGAATGTATAAATCCCTTTCATATCTTGTTACCTTAGTCATAGCTTCTCACACCAATTAAACATTCACTGGCAAGCACAAGAGTTTTGTTCCTGCTAAGTTTTATCAATAAAGTTAGCTCTTGAATATGGAAAAGACGCACAGTGCAGTGACGCTCCAGTTCCTTTCTCAGAAGTTTAAACTGTGTGGGCTCAAATGACAAACTTAATGTTGCATTTATTATGAGAGTCTGTACCTCGACTCTGCTGATGCACTAAAATCTCAGGTGGAATAGAAACTTCTGACCTTGAGCTGTACTGGTAAGCAGGGTAAATGTCTGCACTTTTGCATAAACAATATAGCTGTTAATAAAAAAAACATGTTTTTCCCTTTGTTTAATAAGAGCAGACATCTGGTTAAGGCTCCAACAGAAAACTATTAGAAGGGAAGAAATGGCTGCTTTTCTTTTTTTGCTTACCTTCCAGCACAAGGTTTATTATGAACTTCAAAGTATTTGATGCAATCTTGATTAACACATACAGCAAAGCTTGTGTGTGGGGGGGAAAAGTTGCAGTATTACAGAAATTTGATGTATTTTGTTGCTAATACAAATATTTAAATTAAAGCACACCTTTAAAATTTCCATGAATATGAGGAACTGAGGGTAGTTGTTTTAAGGAACTCACCAAAAACTCTTTGACCTTTCAACTGTATTCATCATAATAATTCAAACTTCCTTTTAACAGGAAGAGACCTCCAACAGAACCACATTCAGGGACTCATTTGGGGGTAAAACAGAAAAAACGGGAGCATGGAGAGGAGTTAATGATGTGAATTAATGGCATGTATACTGATGAAGTGAGGCGAGTGGAGACAACATGCTCAGTACAGCAAGGAAAGTTATCTGCCTGAGCCAGTAGTTTCATAACTGAGGGATGCTTCAGTCACCTAATCCAGATTTATCTCTAAGGTTTATCTGTAGATAATGCTTTATTTTTGGTTTTTGGTTTTTGCAGTGAAAGAAAACACATTCAAATTCACATAAATCAGAAACACAGTTTGCAAATTTACTGTTAAGAGTATTATATGGGACACACTGTTCAGTCCGATATTTAATAGAAGCATCATGGAAACTGTCTCTCAGCTTTACATTGACGTTTCTTTCCAGATGTTTGCAGTAGTTTTAAGAGTTGCTTCCTGCCCTCAAACAGAAGAATGCTAGCTGCCATGGCAGAATTCAAGCTGTCCACATCAGGAACAACGGGAATAAAGAGCCTGTGGCCATCAGTTTTCTCTGCCAACTGGACTGCTTCTAGGCTCAAACCATTCGTCTCACCACCTATCACAAGAGCAGTTGGGCTTTGAGCCCAACTGTCATAGTACAGCTTAGTGTCCACTCTGGGGAGTGAAAGTCCCTCATGTTCAGAGTCCGAATCAGAATCGTAATCCTCGTACTCCATGTTTTTGCGGTTGGGTCTTGAGCTGACCCAGCCGTAATCTCCAGCTTTGGAGGGTTCAGGAGACACATTAACCTCTACTTCTCTACTTCTGTCAGGGCTGCCACTGCTGTCAGCCACGTGGACAGTCACGGGTTTAGGGAGATGGTTTTCAACATCATCCCAGTCAAGGCTGGGATAGATGGGAAGGCGGAAATGGGCGCCCATTGCTGCACGGAGAACTTTAGGCTCCCAAACATCCACACAACCTGTTTGAAAAAAATGCAAAGTTCCCAAAATTCAAAGGAAGGTTTCACAGGATTATTAATTTGATCTCTAATAATTACTGTAAACCTACCCTTTGTGAGGAGGGCATTATGACAGCCAGCAGCAGCAGCACATCGCAGCATAGTCCCGAGATTCCCAGGATCCCGGATGTTGTCACATATCAGAGACAAAGGCACTGAGTGACCTTTACTTGCAAAGTTTAACCGTGCCGGATCTGGGCGAGAAAATATCGCTGCAGAAGAAGAGGTCAGAGTCAGAAATAATTGAGATATTAGTGCTTCATCATGAGCCAAAAAAGAAAATCTGACCCTTACCAATCACTCCCTGTGGGGCTACAACGTCAGACCAGAGCTTGATGTCCTCAAACTTGACTTTCACTAGTGTGGCCCTTCTCAGCTTATCTAAGGGCAGCTCTCTGAGTCGATCCACCGTGCTGAAGAACACAGTCTGTGGTTTAGCACCAGCATCCAGGGCGTCACAGATCAAACGCCTGCCTTCAAGAAGGATTTTACCTTGGTGGTCCCGAAATGTCCTGGAACGAGCCACACTCACTAACCTCCTAGAGCAGAGACGTGGAGAAAGAGGAGGAGAAGGAAGGAATGGCTTCAGAAGGATGAGGACAGCTACAAAATCTATGTCTACCTTGAGACAAGATGTTGATAGAGGCCCACATGCACCCGGGTGTCCTGACATACATACTGCAGTTCTTGACCTTCTCATAAAATTACACAGTTCCTCTCTTGGCACCCTATCATATCCTTTCTCTAGATCCACAAAGTTGCAGTCCGACTACTTCTGACCATCTCAATATTTCTCCATCAGTTCTCTCAAAGCAAACATCACATTTGTACTGCTCTTTCTCACTCACTGACCATCGCCTCTCTCGTTAAATAAGCTTCAAAAACTCTTTCCCACATCTCCATGGTATGGCTCATCAGCTTTATCTCTCTGTGGTTGCTACATCTCGGCACATCAACTTTGTTCTTGCTGTATTCCTAATAATTGTGCTTTTGTTTTGTATGCCAGGGCCCATGGCCTCTGGCTCAATCACCTCTGCTACTGCCCTCACTCGGTGAGACTTACGCCAGTCTTTTATCTCCAGGCGAAGCCCTCTCATAGCGCAGTCCGTCCACTTCATTCTTTGTCACAGTAAAAGCATGTTTCGTAGCTGATTGCTCATCAGTCCTCGTCCTGACAGAGTTTCTCTCTTCGTGATGCTGTGTTCCTGCAGATATGATTCTTCCCTTGGTCTCCCTCTGGATCTTTGGCTCGTCTGACTGAATCTGAGGCACCTTTACGACTTTTCCCGTCTCGTTTTCAGGAAACAGCACTCTGACAGGTTTCCTCCTCAGTCCGCGTACATACCGTTTTGATTCCACAGTGACACAGCTCCTGGTTGTTAGGAAAGCATGTCGCTCTATCATGGAAATCAGGCAGATCATGCTTCTTGTGTACGCTGCCATTTTGCCTGCTTTCTTCTTCTCTCATCTGTCAGGATGTTTCAAAAATACAAGCTAACCCGCCTAGCGCCACCAGTTTTTAATAGCTGATATTGCGTTTACAAATTAAAAATAAACCAAACACATTTGGTGGCGTTATTAATGTAATTATTTAATAACATAATGTGTTACAAATTGTTAAACGGGTCCTATAGTAGCCGTTTTTTGTTTGTTTTTTTTACATTTATTGATGCTTAAACTTGACGCTTGATCATAATCTCGCGAGAAAACAATGACACATTGGTCAAACCATTAACCTGAGCAGTTAGGGGGGGATTGTGAATTTTATACATTGTACTTTAACGTACAGTCGCCGTTCTTTGCTTTAATACTAGAGAAGCACTAATAATAACGACAGGTGGTGTAACACATTATCCAGCGGTTGTTTTTTTTTCGTTTTGTAGTTTTACTTGCAAATACCCGGTATGTGTTCATTGGTTATTACCAGTCGAGCACAGAAAAATCGATACGACCACAGGTAGCACGGCTGTCAACAAACATGGCTTTGAGACGAGCGTTGCATTTTGTTTTCAAAGTTGGTGACAGGGCTAAAACTGCTACCTTTTACAGAGATGTTCTAGGTATGAAGGTAAGTTTTCTGAGCTGCATTTAAATGTAGGATTGGACTGAAGCCGCCGTAGACTAGCAGCTTTTGCTGATGTCGGATAATTTCAGGGTTGCACAACCTGAGCAAATTTCCATAGTTATCATTGTATAAGTGGAAGTGGACATCACTGAATTGTAATGTTCTCACTACTTGTTATTTATTTCAGATTTTAAGACACGAAGAGTTTGAGGAAGGCTGCAAGGCAACTTGTAATGGGTATATAAGACACAACTCCAGTTGAATCTTGAGCTCAGTATAACGCTAAATAAAAGTCCTGTGGGGGAAAAAGTATTTGCCACCTTCCTGTTACACTTTCATGTTTCAGATCAAGGTCAAACAAATCAGGGCTTAGTGAAACGATGTATTGCCCCCTAAACCTAATAACTGGTTATGCCACCTTTACGAACTGTAATCAAGCGTTTAAGATAACGGTCAAAAGGTCTTTCACGTCACTGTGGAGGAATTCTGACCAACTCTTCTTTTCAGAATTGTTTGAACTCAGCCACAATGGATGGTTTTCCCACATGGACAAAACGCTTTAAGGTCTGGACTCTCTCCCTCCTTTTTTAAGCCATTCAGAGATAGACTTGCTAGGGTGTTTTGGTCTGTTTCTTATTGTTGAATCATGAACACTGACCTTAAATGAGGCAAGGGAAACGTGCAGTTCTTTAAATGTTGTTCTGGGTTCTTTAGTGACTAGATTAGTTGTTAATGCACTCCTGGAGGAATTTTGGTAGGCTGGCCACTAATGGAAAGGTTCACAACTGTTTAAAGTTTTCTCCATTTGTGGATAATGGCTCTCACCATGATTTACTGGAGTCCCAAATCCATACAAAGGGCCTTGTAATGCTTTCCAGACTGATAGTGTTAGTCACTAACTGAACTATCAGTGACTTTTTTTCAAATGTGTTTCTTTAGATCATGGCGTGATGATGTGTTTCTTTTAGATATCTT
Organism: Haplochromis burtoni; assembly: GCF_018398535.1. Lineage (NCBI taxonomy): Eukaryota > Metazoa > Chordata > Actinopteri > Cichliformes > Cichlidae > Haplochromis > Haplochromis burtoni. The sequence goes on from NW_024582505.1 coordinate 1,133,939, forward strand.
TCAGCCAGGTTCTGTTAGGTCTGTCTCATTTTTTAAAAAACATTGCCAGTGGATATTTTTTTTAATTCACTCAGGTTATCGTTGACTAATATTAAAATTTGTTTGATGGTCTAATAAATATCACTGTAACAAACATGCAAAACATACAAAATCAGGAAGAAGGCAAATATTTTTTCACAGGACAATGCAGATGTTGATACACTAGTGGTAAACCTGCCTTCACCCCCTACCCATACAGCCCTTATGATGGGAAATGGAGCAAGACAATGGTTGGCTTTGGTCCAGAGGATGACCATTTTGTTGCTGAACTGACCTACAACTATGGTGTGGGAGAATATAAACTTGGCAATGACTTCTTGGTGGGTGAGAGTTTGTTTTCACATTGCATGCAGGAAAAGATTGTCTTGTTATTCAGTGTACAGTGGCAATAATGGGATATTTGTACGTGTGTTTTCATGTTAGGGGATCACTCTGCAGTCGAGCCAAGCTGTAAGCAATGCTAAATGTCTCGGGTGGCCTCTCACTGAGGTGGGAGAGGCTCTGTATCTGACTCAAGCTCCTGGAGGCTATCCTTTCTATCTGGTGGACAAAGAGCAACCTCATAATGGTGAGTGTCACACAAGTCAAATCTGCCTGCTGCTTCTTTAGCTTCTTCTTCTTCTTCTTTTTCTTGGGTTTCTAGCAGGCTGGATGCAACAAAGGCATATTGTTTTTTTGGGGGGGGTGTTGCTTCATAAACCTCCATCAAGGATCAAATCCTTACATGCAGTCTGGTATCCACAAACTTAAATGAATACTTTGTAACTTCATATTGATCAGAGTTCAATATTGACTTTAGAGAAAAGGCTGTAATATCCATTCTTGACAGTTCTGATCACGTAGGGTTTCTCTCCATGACATAGTTGGAGCGATCTATCAAAACCTGCTTACGAGTTTCCATCTCCTCACATGTGCCACACATGTTCCACATATGGATGCTTCCTCACTAGTGACAGCTGTTAAATCTGTCTCTGACCCTGTATGAAAAAAGGCATGTGATCACTGAGCTGGAATCAGAATCAACAGAATTAACAGAATTAATCAATTATGTGGAAAAAGTGTAAGCAGGTGCTGGGTAAGAATTTTAAGGAGACCCAGATGTCTAAAGTATAGCAACTCAATTCTGAATCTTATTTCTTTTAAGGGTTTATTTGTGCACATCCAGAGTCACTTTCCAGCAGTCATAAAGCGTGATTATCTAAACACGGATGATCTGATATCGTCGTGTTGGTGTTGTTCCTGGAACAACATAGTAAATGTTGTTTCAGGATCAACATTGCAAGTGACCAATCACATTGTTGTGACGTTATTCTTTGGCGCGCCAAGCCATTCGTGCACTTATGAAATTCTGCTTAGCGTTTATTAAAGGGTCAGGGTCCGTTGATTGGCGGACAGAGGCGATTTCTCGCAGCTTAAGTACAGTTTTTTGTTTTACGGCGCTTTTTCCCGAAGTCGCAAAAGTATGACGTCACAACATTCTGATTGGTCACTTGCAATGTTGATCCTGGAACAACATTTACTATGATGATCTGGGAACAACACCAACACGACGATATCAGATCGTGCGGTCAAATAAGTCAAAAGATATAGACCAAAAACAAATGCCCATTGCGGAGGACATAAATTAATAGGCTGGTTCGCAGGAGTGTATATATTTATTTTTTCATATGTAGCCGATGACACACAAATGTAGTGTGTTCACACAGTGGTTTGATCCTCTGCATGTATCCTTAGCGCAAGATACTGAACCCTGAGTTGCCCCGGTGTGTGTGTCTGTGTGTGTGTGAGAGAGGTTAAAAGAGACAATTTTATGAATATGTGTGTTTATGGCTGAATGCAGCTTGCAGTAAAAAAGTGCTGTAAGTGCTCAAATAGAGTAGAAAAGGACTACAGAAGTACCCATCTGTTAACCACTTACTTTCTGTAATCTGTTCCCAGACCCTGTGCAGAAGGTTTGTCTCGGGGTATCAGACCTCCAAAGATCGACCCACTACTGGTCCACACTCTTGGGGATGAAAGTGATGGACAAAAATGAGGAAAAGAAGACGGTGCTCATGGGATTTGCAGACAGTCAAGTGAGTCAAAGAAATTAAATGTTAAACCCTAAGATAAGTTTAAAATAGTTCTATTGTTGAAGTTTGAATTGTATGTTTTGTGGTTTATGTTGATGCCTGAGTAATATGTGTCAAATTTTTTGTAGTGCAAACTGGAGCTTCAGGACATTGGAGGGATGGTTGACCATGGAACAGCTTTTGGGAGAATAGCGTTGTCATGCCCGCGGGAGCAAGTAAATTATTATTTTCTAAACGGCTAATGTCAACTTGCAGATAAATTATTTCCAACAACATTATAATGAGATATTATTATGCTCCTCAGCTGCCGGTTATTGAAGCCTTGATGAAAAAGGAAAATCAGAAAATTCTCACCCCATTGGTCAGCTTGGACACTCCTGGAAAAGCTACAGTAGAAGTGGTTATTTTGGCTGACCCTGTAAGCACGTTCCCAAAATAATGCTGAAATGATGTCAAATTCATTAAGTTAACAATATTAAACGTAAAATGTTTGCTTTAGGATGGCCATGAGATTTGTTTTGTGGGCGATGAGGCCTTTAGGCAGCTTTCCATGTTGGATCCCAAAGGGAATGAATTCCTTGATAAGGTTGGTGTTACTATAACACATAGCCCTCAAATGCTTATCCAGCATGTGTCAGATATTCACTGTGCTTGTCATCCTTTTAACACTTTTCAGGCTATGGCTGAAGATAAAAGTGATGAATGGTTTGCCAAACACAACAAACAGAAGACTGCTGCATGAGATGGAGCAGCCGACCTGTCAGTTTTCATCAGTTAATGAGGATGAGATGCCGCACAACGCACCTGTAGCATAGATCTGCCTTAGGCTGGCAGCGTAAGATTAATTTTGTGTTATGTAAAAACATTTGTGCCCTGAGATGATGTAATGGACCACTTGTTATGGATTTTTTTTCCCCAATAAATATTCTTCCTAAAAGCAAGGCTGAGTGATGGGCAAAAAACATTAAGTCAGTTTTATCTATAAAAGACATTTCAATGTGATCTTAATTTTAGGCGAAAAGGGGACACTGAGAGAAGTTGGGGCCAACTTAATCTCATAATAAAGTATCACCAGGACTTCATAGCTTAAATTTGGTCTTGCACCTCTACTGAGTCTCCACCAACCTTATGTGCAAATTCCTCTTACAGCTGTAGTAAAACAACATGTTTGCACAGTTCCTAACTGATTTTGTGGTAATTATAAAACACAGATTACTCAATGGGCCCACCATGTACGGGCTCTATGGGCTTTTGGTCTTATCCTAGAAATATGACATATCCAATAACGAGCCACAAAACAACAGAAATGAGGCGCAAAAAGATATGTACAAGGACTGCAAAGACATAAGATGGATACACTCAGATGCAAAAATGACCAAATGACATCTTCATGGTCTGTGGTTCTCTCTTTCAGTTCTGTTGTTTGTGCACGTGAACCTGTTGTTTTATATTCTATCCATGTCTACCTGTATTTAGAAAACATGTGCCATATACCATAATAGAAAATAAAGGTTTTATATGTATAATTAAGGAGAATTTGCCTGATTTTGTATGTTCTTCCTCATTAGTTGAAGCATTTTGCATATATGCAAACAATCAAATGACCAAAAGGCTGGCAGGTGCAAGGATGTTACCTGAGAATGTAGAAATACGTTTTTTCCCTAAGGGGGATGGCAGAGGAGGAGACTTGTGTGCACAATGGGAATAAACTGTTTATTTGGTATTTGTAAAACTGATGTATGACTGGAATAAAGGTTGCGCATTTTATTTTCGTGCTTGTTTATGGGTTAGTTTAAAGTTGGTGTGAACCGCTGAATAATGTGTGACTGTTTAGTTAAAGATTACTTGCTTAGACATCGTTACTGGCCAATCCCCAGCTCCGCTCCCACCACTGCGCTCCACCGAGCTGCCAGCTGAGCACGGCAAGCCGGAGAACAGTGTTTACTAAGCTCTGAGTCAACTGTCACATGAAACTGCTCTGTCTGCAGCGTTACACTGCGCTGCGACAGCTCGGTGTTGCGAATATGTCAGGGTAAGTGAGTTTTGTAAGAGAGTGAGGCCAAAAAGACCAAAGACGACCAACAGGCGCAAAAAAGAGTGCCAACTGGCAGTTCCGCTAAGTTAGCGGTAGCGTTAGCGTGCTACAGTGCTAGCCCAGATTTGCTTAAGATTTTTGGATGACGCGGCTGCAAATTTCGTTAACTGTTTAGTGCTGGGTTACTGGCTAATGCTGCTGCTGCTTGGCAGTGAGTGTTTCTCACTGGCGGCTTGGTAATGGGAAACAAGTTTTAGTAGAGGTTTGTGTTTTCTTTACACTGTTAGCTGAGCGATAAAGTTTAGCTAGGTGCTGTTTCGTGGTCGGTTTGTAATTACACTGTAGTTAATTAGAGGTGTTAGCTCTGTGAGGCTAGCTGTTAACGTTTTCCACAACGAACGGTTGTTAACTTGTGTAGGAAGTGTTGCCTCAGCTAATTACAGTTATAGCAACTATTTGCAAGCAGTCGGTGTCACCTATCAGTAGTGAGTGGCACCTGGATATTGTGCTTAAGTACATCTCTTCCTCTTTGACAGCAGCTGAGAGAAGATAAGGAGCAGCCAGACTCATGTCCCAAGATTTGGGTGTGAACAACTAGAGACACAATGTCTCTCCTGCTGATATCATTATTTTTAATCTTTTTGCTGGCTATTGGTGTGCTGTGTGCCATTTTCAGGTGAGGAATGTGTGGAAATTTCTACAGTACAGCGATTATTGGTATGGTTTAAACTGCAAGCACTGCTTAATAGATGTTTCCTTGCTCTCCTCATTTAAAGTAGCACATTTTCCCGCTGTTCTAGGTGGCTCATATGTACCCTGGCTGTGCGATTCTTCCAAACTACCCTCAATGCTCATCTGAAGATTAAATCAGTAGGATTTTTTTCTGTCCAAGGAGTCAGTATCCAGTTTCACCCCCAGCATACTTTGGTAGGACACGTTTTTGTTTACATGACATTTGTGTAGTCGGCACATGCTAAACAACCACTCCCATGTCAATGGTTCACTTCTGAGTTTGTGTACTTTACCATCTATCAAATGTATTTTTTTTTTATCTTGCTGTAATTCTGTGAATGGCAGGAAATTGACAGGATATGGATTTCAAGTAAACTTCTAAACCAGGATTTACCGTAAGTAGCTTAATGTGTTGCCCAGATAGTCTGAGATAAAACAGTTAGCAGCAAATAATATCATAAGTTGTGTTTCAGGCGATACCTGGCATTCTGTGTTGGAGAAACCAGAGTCCGGTTTGACTTGCAAGCACCACTAGAACCTTTGGTGAAGCAGAGCCATGGAAAAAAGTCGGCGAAGATTTCTGTCAGCCCCAAAACGCTTCGATTCTTGTCACAAGTATGAAGGCTGGCGATAAGTTAACATTTCTTTTTATGCTTATTTGTACACAGTATCTCACTTCCTGTTTTGTATTTCCAGTTGCTGTCATTCCACATCAGCTCCATCAACGTGATGGTCCTAAACCTAGCACTGCCAGAATCTCTATGGCACATGACTATTGCAGGTATCACCTTGTTACTTGACCACCAGAGTAAAAGGTATTATTTATTTTGGTTTATAGCTAATCTGACTGAATCAATAGTTTGTATTACTTGTCCAAAATGAAATCCATGTTGAAAAATTTCTTTACAGGTTGGCATGGAACTTCTCGGTTGGACAACTAAGCAGTAAAGTGCTCAAAAGCAGTGAACTGGTGAGTGGAGTAACTGTCACTGAAATAGAAACAGGTGGTTGAATGTTTGTAAATGATGTGCTCTCCATTTTAGGACATATGTTTGGCTGAAGTGGCACTTAGCCTGTTGCTATCTGGAGATGTGAGTTTACCAGAGATGAAGCCAGGTTGTCTGTTCCTGAGTGTGAGGACTCTAATGGCAGAGCTGCATGAGGGGCTGTTCCTCAGTCAGCTCCAGCTTCCAGCAGTTTCCCACAAAGAGAAAGATCATGGTGCATTTGGTGAGTAACGTTTGACCTCTGAAATGGAAGCAATGATTTTTAAGTATAGTGTTTATCCATCACATTCATTTGCATTCCTTCTTTTCTCCAAATTGTAATCTATAGTACTGTGCAAAAGTCTTGAGCCACCTCTCATTTCTTTGTATGTTGCTTCCAAGGAGTGAGACTGTTGTAATTTTTCAAAGTGGTCTTGAGCAATACTTCTCCAGGCGTTCTGAAAGTATTTTAATGTTTTTTTTAATGGACATTGGCTGCTTGTTCCCTCATTTTCAGTCCAGTCCTTGTAAATGACCATTTTCAGAGGAATGTTTTTGCTGTTAAACCCCTTAACATTGATCATTCAAGCTTTTTTTTCTTAAAGGGATGAGCCAGTGTTGTGTCTACACATTGCAGACAACTTAGCAAAGAACCAGTTTTAAATTGTATCTTTAGGCGCTTTATTTGTTCCTTTTTTTTTATTGAGTCTACAAAAAATGCCAAACATGACACAGTTTGGCAAACATAAAATAGTATTTTTGCACTAAGAAGGTGATTCCCAGACAGTTATTAGCCAAATATAATGAATATCTGTGCATGGTGTGCAGTGTGTCCTTAAAAAAACATCTGATGAAACTGCACAGGTGGAGGGCAAATTAAAGTGTGAAGCCTAAAAAAAAAAAAACAACTACCTACAACTGATGAACAGTCTGGACAGACACAAAGGCACATCCCCCGTCTCTACAGACCTTAATAGTATTGTCGTATCATCTTGACAGAGAACAAAACACAAAACAACTAGTGTCCAAAGAAGAGTGTTGAATGTTCTTCCAGAAGCCTGGAGAAGTATTTCTAAAGACTACTGAAAGAAATTACTAGAAAGCTTCCCTAAGTGTTCAAGCTGTTTTGAAGAATAATGGTGGCTATACCAAATATTGACCTTCAAGCTCATTACATTTGTACAGACTCTGTTTTTTCCTTATGAATTGTATTTCCACGCAAGTTTGAACATGTTTCAATAAATCACTCTACCTATTTCCCATTTTCCTACCAAAAAAATAAAGAAATTATGAATGACCCAAGACTTTTGCACAGTACAGTTTTATCCAACCTCTGCAGTTAACTTTCAGTTTATTTCATTCTATTTTTCAAGTCTGATTTGTTGTACTGTTTTGCATTCATAGTTGTACCATCACAGATGGTAAAGTCTTAATAATCTTTTTTTCAATGATATATTTATTGAATTGGAGGGAAGAACCCTTATGAAAATCACATTTTAAAACTATCTATCCTGCAATTAGTATTGTCAGGTGTTAGATGAATAAAGAACAGTGCCTTGGCTGTTGTACATCCACAGGACCTTCACTCTGTGCTGCCCTTCTTGTTGTTTTTTTCTGCCTTTGCATTTGCATTTGATCTTTTGCGTGTTCTAAAAGTGCCTGGACATTTTCCATCATCTGTGATATTTTTAGCTGTTCTGCTAACCAAAATGAAAACAAGGTCATATCATAGCTCTTCACTGGCCTCTGTGAGTGTTTGAAATGTCCTTAATGATAAAGTTTTACCAACACAGTCAAAGTAGGACTAAGTTATACATTCATTACAAAAACAGGAGAAAATGTTTGAAAAGCGTTTAAAGCAAGATGATTTTTTTCTTCCATTTCTTTATAGATGCACAGGTCTGTTAGGCCATTGAATCAGATGTTAAAAATAGCTTGCAGTTAAAAACACGAACATAAACATTGCACATACAGTTGAGGCTGGTGGTTCTGTCCATGTAAATAACTACTAACATTCTCACGAGCAAAAAAGAGGAAATGACACGTAACCATAGTATGTATTTTTATAAGAAACATATTTATAGATTAGTAGAAAATAATGCATTAAAGTTGTGTTGTTAGTGATTTAACTTCTCAGTATAATCCCAGGTTGCTCTGCCTTCATATGCAAAATCAGTTGCATTATTAAGAATCCACCTCCACTCTAACAGTTATAATATTAAGTGTAGTCTTAAACAACATGCATGTTACAGAATATTTGAAATCCCGTGGAATATGCACAATGTCAGAAAGTCAACACCTGCGTGTTATTAAAGGTTGAAGTGCTAATTTTGTCTTTCTAACTATGTCATAGATTTTTAAAATTCAAATGCCAGCTTGATAGGCTTGATATTTTTGATAATTCTTTACATAACACTCTAATTTAATTACTCAAATACTATTTCTTTTTAGAGAATGAAAATGATGATTTTATCCAGACTGAGACTGTGGAACGCTTTCATCAGCTGATTCCCCACAAGGTCAATGTGGAATTTGATAACACAAACATAACCCTGTCGATGCACAGCCAGAAACGGTGAGTCACCGTTTTACATCTAGCTGCGTATATACTGTGATCACAGTTTTGCATTAGTTTACTCTTTTAAATGATCTGTTGTTTCAGATATTTTATAACCCTATTTTCTTACTTGTACAGACACCTGAACTGGACTCTAAAGTCTTTAAAGATCTGCTACGAACGTGACAACGAGCAGCTTCCTCTTAAAAGCTTCACTCCTGAGCTGAGCTTTCCCCAGAGCAGCTTGGAGCTCCTTCTCGAGGGTAAGTGGACAGCTGGGCGCCAGACTTATTGCAGAGAGAGTTGGAAGGAGGAAGAAGTCGTGAATAACACGCTCTTTTTTTTTTTCTTTTTTTCTGCTGGCAGATGGACTTCTGCTGTCTCAAAGTAGGCAAAGAATTCTTTGTGTGAACACAATCAAGACAACCCTGCAGGTGAGGGAAATGCTTTAAGGCCACATTGCATCGTTTTGTAAATCAGTTACTCAGACTTTCTCCCTCGTGTCTCTGTGAATTTAGGTTACATCAATTGACATCTCAGGGTCAGTCGTCGTCAACACTTGCATCATTCACTACCGTCACCAGGAGTTTTCCCATTGGCTCAATCTATTTCCATGGGAACAGCTATTCCACAGGAAGGAAGCACACAGAAAAAGGCAAGTTGTAAAAGTGAAACTCACATAGTTCGATTGCTGGATTTCTGAAATTAAAATCTTCTTAACACCTTTCACCATCTTCTCTTCACTATCCCTGTTTGTGCATCACTCATTCTCTATTGTTTTTGTCCATTACCTTACCTTGTGCGGTGTAGTCCGTTAGATTATTTGCCCACCCTCCTTTTCCTCAGGCGCCTTCCTCACCTGGATGCTCCCGTGATGATCACCACCTCTGTGTCCAACATCAATGTGTCTGTTCAGCTGGGAGACACCACACCTTTTGCTCTGGGCTTCCTCTCTGCTAATGGAGGTACTTGTTGTCATGTGAAGAGTGCATTATGTTCACAAAAGTGCCAGATGCAAAATATTTATACAGGAATATTTATTTTAACATGCTCTTTTTTTTTAAAGATTTACTCATCTACACACACAAAAAAAATTGGTTAAGGTGTGTAGAATGGAAATTGGACACCTATAGAATTTTCTCAACAGTCAACTTTTCCTTGGCATGAAACTGGAAATAATCAAACCTGGTTTTTGCCACTGTCCAGGATTATTTAGCGTCTGTTTAGTCGGCATAGTTAAGGTTTTACACTTTTCCCATCTGCTGATTGCCAGACAGTGCTCAATGGTAATGATGCTCTATATAGCAGAGTCGGATGGTAAGCTCACCACCTTCATAAGATCAGGGTTGTTTTGAATTATTCCAGACAAAAATTGACCCTCCCACTAGGCCAAAGTATCCAGGAGTTTTTTGTTTTTTGTTTTTTAAGGATTAGTACAGTTGCAACCATTAGTTTAGTTTATTGTTACCATTAGCCACTTTTACATATCTAAGAACAGCCAGAAAAATAAATAGAAGTAAAGAAGTTTAGAAAAATAACCCGGAATTTTGTGTGACTTTACCTACCTGACTACCTTCAGTTATTCAGCTGAAACTCTTGTAATTCCTGTACTATAGTTGGTTAGATCATTCACCACTTCCCCTCTCTTGCACTAGCAGCAGTTGACATTGAGCCTTCTACCAGGACAACAAGCTGTTAAGAATTACCCATACAGTATGCAGTATTGCAGGTGGATTCTGCTATGTTAAACCCCAGCACTCCATCCATCCATCCATCCATCCATCCATCCATCCATCCATCCATCCATCCATCTTCATCCGCTTTATCCGAGGCCGGGTCGCGGGGGCAGCAGCCTAAGCAAAGAGGCCCAGACCTCCCTCTCCCCAGCCACCTCCTCCAGCTTATCCGGGGGAATACCAAGGCGTTCCCAGGCCAGCCGAGAGATATAATCTCTCCAGCGTGTCCTGGGTCTGCCCCGCAGCAGCTGCTCTACTCTGAGCCCCTCCCGGATGGCCGAACTTCTCACCCTATCTCTAAGGGAGAGGCCAGCCACCCTTCGGAGGAAGCTCATTTCTGCCGCTTGTATCCGCGATCTCGTTCTTTCGGTCACTACCCACAGCTCGTGGCCATAGGTGAGGGTAGGGACGTAGATCGACCGGTAAATTGAGAGCTTCGCTTTTACACTCAGCTCCCTCTTCACCACGACGGACCGGTGCAGCGTCCGCATTACTGCAGCTGCAGCCCCAATCCGTCTGTCGATCTCCGGCTCCCTTCTCCCATCACTCGCGAACAAGACCCCGAGATACTTGAACTCCTCCACTTGGGGCAGGACGAAAACCGACGAACTCTCCTTTCCAGCACCCTGGCATAGACTTTCCCAGGGAGGCTGAGGAGTGTGATCCCCCTGTAGTTGGAACACACCCTCCGGTCCCCCTTCTTAAAGATGGGGACCACCACCCCGGTCTGCCAGTCCACAGGTACTGCCCCTGATCTCCACGCAACATTGCAGAGGCGTGTCAACCAGGACAGCCCTACAACGTCCAGAGCCTTCAGGAACTCGGGGCGGACCTCATCAACACCAGGGGCTCTGCCACCAAGGAGTTGTTTAACTGCCTCAGTGACCTCGCCCCCGGAAATTGGCGGGTCATTCCCCTCATCCCCAGACTCTGCTTCCTCCTCGGAAGACGTGTCAGTGGGATTAAGGAGGTCCTCGAAGTATTCCTTCCACCGCCTGACAGTTTTCTCAGTTGACCCCAGCACTCCTTACCTGAAAAGCTTTACTTTAATTACACTTTGTTTTTACTTTACTTTATTATGTACAAGTCTCCTCTATTCTTGAAACACATTTTCCTTCATAACCTTGTTCTATGGGTAACTGTTAGGCCAACCTCTTTCAAACATGCGTAGATTAGATAAGGTTTTTCCACAGGGCCCTTTTAAATGTTACTCATTAACTTTTTCTACTTCAAGCAGTGACGCTAGAAAGAGGTCTCCTTTTATTCAGAGTCACTTGAATTGAAAAAGTACTAAAGACATGGTCTGAAAAGTGAAGCTAGTGCTTAAATGTGGCTAAATGAGTTCTTTTTAATTGCCACCAGGGGACCACTTAGAAATACTTGCTTTCTGACATCAGTAAACCTTTTCCTGATCTCTTTATGGGCACATAGTTTCAGGTCATATCGAATAAAACATGAACATCATTTTGTAAATGGTGGTATTTATTAGAATCGAAAGATTATCGTAGACATTCTCATTGGCTAATAATTTGTAATTCCCAGTTCTTAGCCAGTGTTCTAGGTTACAAGGTTGAACCTACATCTCCCTTTGTGTTTACAAAAAAGAAAGTAAAACTGTGACAGTGTTTATCTTTTATACGGTCTATGCTTAACTTACAATGTTTTTTTATCTGCACACCCTTTGTTTCTTCAGAACTGCGTCATATCCTTGACATTAAAGTTGAGAGTGAGAATCAAGAGTCCCAAAATGTGCACGAACGTGCCTCGCTGTCCTTGGACAATTTCTGGTGGAGAGTGGGTCAGGGGTCTCATATCCAGCAGGCACCCCACCCTCCTGGTAAACATGTATGGGGAGAAGCCCTAATCCTAGACTCACTCAGCCTGCAGGTAGGACTGCAGACCTTTATAAACATTTGTATCTTTCTATACTGATTATTTATTAACCTTTATTTAACCAGGAAGATCCCATTGAGATTAAAAACCTCTTTTTCAAGGGAGACCTGGCCAAGATACTGATGCTTTAGCTATGAATAATAAAGTGGAAAAAATAATATAAAGCTTAAATTCTTATCAGCAACCTTCTTTGAAGTGACTTGTGACTGATATTGTTTGTTTTAAACTTGGGAAATCTTCCAATTTGTCCAACTCTAGATTATATGAGCAATGCAAAATCAGAACATGTGGTTTCAAGTTAAACTGATTTTAAGGATTTCTTCATTAATCTCTTCTCCCTCCAGGGGAGTTTGAACCGACCCCACATGAAGTCGAGCAGCCAGCCTCTGAGTCTGAACGTTGAGTCCAGCCTGAAAGGGCTTCAAGTGGAGCTTTCAGAGACCTGTGCACTGTGTCTGTCTCGCTTGCTGTCTCTCATGTGTTTTCCTCGTCATCCAGAGTCACAGCTGCCAGATCTGACTCCATTGTCTCCTTGTAATGACGACACCATAAAACCTATCCCCTCCTCACAACTACACCTGCTTTTTAAAGTGGACTGCTGTCTAGAGGACGTTAATGTCTTCACGCTTTCTAATGTTGCAGGTAAGGAATGAGCATTTTTATTATAATACAGAGCTGTTTGACTGAAAAGACTGTTTTACAGCTTTAATTCCAAATGAAACTTATGTGGCAATAAAACAAATCATCACATACAACTGATAAACTTTTTCAGTGTAATTGCGTAGTAGTTTAAATCATATTAGGACATGTATGCTAAACAGGAAATTGTTTATGTGTAAAGAAAAAGGTGTATTGCTTTTCACAGTTAAAACCACATCCACTGTAAATATGGACTGAAACTGCTATTTAAACCCTACTATGTCTATGCTATGCTATGCTATCTAAGCTATGAACGGCACTTATTGACATCATAAATTTCTGCTGGCATCCACTTTTGTCACATAGTTTTTCAGTCTAAAGCATATAGAGCTAAAGGTTTCTTTACTCTGTTGGTAGGCTATCTCACAACACTGCAACATTTAGGAATTTTATTGTTTTTTCCTAGTTTTACTAGTTTTTGATTGATGTAACCTTTGGCTTTAGTAAATTGTGAGGAAATTTGTAACTTTTTTTCAAAATCAAAATTAATCTGAATGAATTCTGTCAGTTACATCTCTTGCTTTATAAAAAAAAGAGAAAGAGAGATTTTTTTCTACTGAAGATAATATGTGGCTGCTACTATAGCTCACTTGGTTGAGCAGACAATCCATGTGCTGTTGCAGAGGTCTAGGTACAAATCCACCTTGTGCCGTTTGCGTTGTAGCTTTCCCTCTACTCTCTCTCCCAGGATACTTCCAAAAGAGACCTCCACTTTCTTCTCTTCACTGTTTTCTTTTTTGATTTGCTTCCATTTTTGCCTGTATTATTTCTTCTTTCCTGTGTAGGAGCTGTATCTCTGCGGATGGACACTGTCAGAGTCCTGACCTCTGCTGAGAGCTCCAGGGTGTCTCTGCAGGGGGTCAGCTTGTCTGTGATCAAGACAGTCACAGAGAACATGGAAGTATGTTGTCCCGCTTCTCAAACCATCAACCCTATAGTTAAACTCACCACATTAACGCTGTGGTACCACATCACCACCCACACCATACAGGTAACCACATTTGTTGAATTGAATTTATCTGGACTAAATAAATTTCCATCTCAGCATGCTAGCGGTATTTATTTCAGAGTGTATTAATATGTTGATTTCTTTAATTAGGTTCAATGTGAAGAGGATCTTACTGTCGAATGGACGCCACCAGACCACATGGTCCTATATCAGCACATGACTGAAGGTCAGGCGTGTTGGTTAATGCTGTGTGGAGAGAAAGGAGAGGAAAAGCCAGTTAAACCAGTGAACACTGAAGCTGCCTCAGGTCAGAACAGAGGCCTGTGTTTGCGTGTTGAACTGGACTGTACTCGTTTAACTGCTCATGTTACTGATCAGAACTACATTCTGCTGCACATGGATGCACTCTCTCTCTCAAAGCAAGGCAGTTCTATGCATATGCGCTCTCCCTCAGTGATCTTCAACTTTGATGGCAACAATATAGTCTCTTTTAATGGCCTAGATGTGGAGACACATGCAGATCTGACTGAAATGCAGCTGCACAGAGACACTTTTCCCTTCCTCACCACTCCTCATAACCGTGTCTGGGTATTGACATGTCCTTCCTTATCTATGGAGTTCCCATACCAGTACAATTTCTCAAACACATTTGACAAAGCTATTAGTGTGCAGAAGTGGCTAAAAAGTCTCCATCAGTCCCCAACCCAGGCCTCCGCAACCCAACGTCTGCCGCCTGACCTCATCTTCAAAATTAGCCAGTTCTCATTTGTCTTCCTGGACGATGTCTTCGAAATCAAGCTGCGAGACAACTATGAACTGATGAAGGATGAAAGTAAAGAGAGTGCAAAACGTCTGCAGCTTCTGGATAAGAAGGTGGCAGATCTCCGCAAGCAACATGGAGAACTTCTCCCGGCTAGAAAGATAGAAGAGCTGTATAGTTCACTGGAGAAAAAGCATATAGAGATCTACATCCAGCGTTCACGCCGCCTCTATGCAAACACACCCATGAGGAAGTCGCTGCTGACCTGGACTGTTTCAGACTTACAACTTGTCGTCATTGCTGATCAGTCCCTTCATGGCCCCGACAGGGTGAGAGAACAGTTGAGGGACATTGATGGGATCAGTCCCTTCCCCAGAGATGGGCTCCCTCTGGTCGTCCAATGGTGCCGTGCAGTCAAGTTTAAACTAGCTGCATTTTTGGGTAAGAGCACCTTTATATGCCCATTTAAGGCAAAAAACAAAGGATTTTTTTCAAAGTTTTTTTTATTGTTACTAGTATTTACTAGAGTATTAAAGTAGTAAAGTATTTACTACTTTTGCTTTGTACCAGTGAGAATTCGGGACTACCCTCGCTACCTGTTTGAGATCCGTGACTGGGAGCTGTCGGGGCGTCTGATTGGCACAGAGCAAGATGGACAGCTGAGAGGTCGGCGCAAACAGACTGTCCCCCTTGGACCACCGTGGGGAGATGTAACAGTCCACAGGAATATGCCGCCACTCAAGTTCTACTATGACTTCAAATGTGAGTTATCAGTATAATGTTGGTCAGTGTCCCAAAATCCTGTCTAGATATGCAGAAGAATCTGCTATAATCCTATGACTATGACCAATAAGTGATTTAAAAGTTCAACTGTTTAGACTAAAACTGATGAAGCAGAAGACTGAATTTTCAGGAGTAAATGAGGAGAGAAATGTGTCCTTGTCCTTGAACATACAAAACTAGAACTCTTCTAAAAAAGAAAAGTGTACACTTTTCTTTTTAAAGTATTCAACTACTCAGTGATTATGACTGAATTCGAATTGAATTGAATGTTTCACACAGGAATTGTTACATGTTTTTTTTCCCCAGCCAACATCTCTCTGTACACTATTGTTTGGGGGCCATGTTGGGACCCTGCCTGGACTTTGATTGGCCAGTCAGTTGACCTTCTGACCAAACCCACAGCTGATCCCTCGCCTCTTCTGGCCTGGTGGGACAAAAGTCGTCTCCTTCTGCACGGGCGCTGGGTCATGGACATTGATCAGGCCAATCTTCATCAGCTGGCTACAGAGGTAAAACATTGTTTTTTTCTTAGTATTTATGTTTACCCGTGACAGGTTATTATCAATATCAGTTTATTTTTATGTTTTTGGCAGCTTTCTCCATTTTGTTTAAAGTAATTCTTATGTTTTGACACTGTTAGCAATGCCATGATAACCAGTTGTTTACAAACTGTGGGGCAGGAGCCACTGAAGCTGTGGCACAGGTAGCCTGGCAAAAATATAAAGTATATTTTATAAATACTTTACTTTAGATTTAAGATGAACAACATATTTTTTAGGGAAAACAAAACAAGAGTTTTCTGATGATATTGCACTGCCATTTGGTTAAGTTTATTCATGTTGGGTTCTTTATATTTTTAATAAAAACTGAGGGGTGTTTTTGACTGTTGAGGTAGAACATGCTAGAGAATGTCTGAGAACCACTGTGCTAAGCAAAATTAGTAACAGGTTAATTTGTTATGATTCTTACAGGATCCCTATAATACCACGGAAAATTTGCACTGGGAGTGGAATAAGCTGAACTTTGACTGGAACCCCGGCCAGTTTGCTTTTAAAGGAGACTTGGATGTAAATGTCAGGACCGCGTCAAAGTAAGTGGAAGCAATAAAAGCAGTGTTTGCAGAGAAACATTCAGTATTAATAAGTATCTTTTTCCAGGTATGATGATATCTGTTTTCTACACCTACCCAACCTGTGTATGACCCTTGATCTCCAATGGCTTTGCCATGGCAATCCCCATGACCACCATGCTGTAATGCTCTGCTGTGCGGAGAACATTGCAGACGTGACCTCAGGACAGCCTCACGACTCTTACAGAGCGTTTCGCTCTGAGAATCTCAACCTCTCCATCACCATGGACCTTAACCAGCATTGTGGCACAGGTTTGTCAAACTGTATTCAATCATCGTTCTATGTAAACTAAATTTACAAACACTTACAAACCAGTGTTTTATGTCTATTTTACTTTTGTGAGTTAAAGGTTTTGTTCTTTTTTTTCTTTGTAGACACTTATCAGCCCAGAATCCTCCTGTACAGCAGCACACTGCGCTGGATGCAAAATTTCTGGGCCACCTGGACAAGCGTATCTCGGCCAATCTGCAGAGGCAAGCTCTTCCATAGCCTCAAGCCAATTCGTAAGAAGCTTGGTCAGCACTACAAGCAGATGTCCTACACAGCTGCCTTTCCACAACTACAAGTAGGTTTTGTTTTGTTTTTTCAGTGTGTGCAACAGCAGCAGTCTCAGGGTCAAAGTTTGCATTTTTCCCATCAAATATGCCTCAGTTTGTAACTGTTCATTATATTAGTGTTTTTCTTGATTATTGCACATTTTATATATTGTGTACCCTTTAGGTGCATTATTGGGCCTCCTTTGCCCAGCAGAGAGGTATCCAACTGGAGTGCAACAAAGGCCACGTCTTCACTCGGGGCACACAAAGACTTATTCCACAGGGTAAAAGCAATTTACTTACAGATGTGCTGGATGCACAACATCACATAAAGTACTCTTCATTAGTTTACATGTGTGCGCTTTTGTGTGTTTGTGTGGTGTCTCAGCTGGCACTGTGATGAGGAGGCTGATCTCTGAGTGGAATGTGACTCAGATGGTTAGTGAGCTCTCACAGGTGACAGTCCACCTGATGGCCTCCACCTGGGATGAGACTGCTGACCACCAGATCAACACTCAAGTGAAGAAGACTCACCTGCTCAGCCTGTCATCCCTTAGCTACCAACGACAGAGCAATCGCATGGAGGAGGTAGCAGCCAGAGCCTAAGGGCTGGAGTTTAAATGTATTTTTCACTGCGGCTGCATGAATAATTAATGTCCTTATCTGTATCTTCTTTGTCAGGAGGTGAACACAAAGGATGAAACAAATGCCTCTTATACTCACAAATTGCGTCTGGTGGATCTACGTGCTTCCTGGACAACTACAAACAGAAACATAGCCTTTGGGCTATATGATGGCTACAAAAAGGCATCTGTACTGAAAAGAAATCTCTCCACTGAAGCTTTGAAAGGTCTGAGAATCGACACACAACTGCAGACAAAGAAGCTCAAACGCTCTCCTACCACCTACTCCCCCACCACAGCTCCTACCATACCAGTTGTTGCTTCTGTCAACCGATCAGAAAAAAGTCAAAATGAAGGTAAGGAAGTCACCTGACTAACAAAAAGGCCACGGTTTTAGGCTTTAACATCTATTAACTGATTGCTTTTCCACTTATCTTTCAGGCACATCGATGCTTCAGAAGTTGATTGAGGAGACAGACAAGTTTGTGGTGTTTTCAGAAGAGGATTCAGGTGTCAGCGACCAGCTGTGTGGCATTGCAGCCTGTCAGACTGATGATGTATATAACCGCAACTGGTTTATTGAGTTGGTCAACTGTCAGGTAACTGCAGTAATAACAGCAGTTATATTTCAATAATTTGCCACTTTTCTTCACCCATCATATGATGTTCATGTAGATTGTCACTATTTTTACTTGAAAACGAATCTGTCAAATTTGGATTAATTGATGCAGATTGATTGTCAGGTGTTTATCTTTCAATCATCCTTTGCGTTACTTAGATGATGTTGCGTGGCACAGAGACTGCCGGCTGTGTACTGGTGTCTGCAGCAAAGGCTCAACTGCTGCAGTGTGAGCATCACCCTGCCTGGTATAACGACACCTTGAAGCAGAAGACCACCTGGACCTGTCTGCTGGATGGTATGCAGTATTTTGCCACCATGGAGCCCAACCCATCTGAACAAGAGGACCGACAGTTGTGGCTGGAGGTAGGCTAAGCTCTCACGGGGTCAACTAACCCAGTCGTAGAATTAGGGCTGCAAAGATTCATCGAGTAATTTGAAAAATTTGATTATAAAAGATTCTTGACACAAATTCTCTGCTTCAATATTTTGTTTAATGCACAGCTCTGTTGTGCACCGATGTGATAAACGATATAAACACGAGCAAGGCCTGCAACAGAAATCTCTTTAGAAAACTCTGATGTGAAGAAAGACAAACTTTGCTCCAACCGCTGCTGTTTGTTTAATACAGTGAAAAATCTGTAGAAAGCCTCCAGAAGCCCTTAAAGCCAGTGACCTAAGGGTCATTAGGTTGGGCAATTATTTATTATTAATATTAATTAATGTCTACACAATCTCAAAGTCTGTTTTCAGCAGCACAAAAACTTGCCTCCTATTAATGCCAGAAAGCCTTCCAAGAGAACAGAGTAAAGGTTTTAGATTGCATATATCTTATTTTATTTGACTTTGTACTTGAGATTATTATATATTTTTTGCATTTAAGAAAATGTTTTCTTTAAAGAATTAAATTTGTATTTGGCACGTACAAAAAGTTTAAGGGTTTAGCTGTTGTTTACAGATGTTGTCTGCAGTTAAACTTTAAAACATTGGTTTTCATTTAGAAATTGCAATGACAGGTCATTCTGAGTGCCATGAAGTTGTACTGTTATGACACTGTATTTAAAAAGATGACACAAGTAACTGATTAGCTGCTTTATTTTAAGTCATTTCAGTTGTTTTTGCTGCAAAATGAGAAAGTGAGAAATTGACAAAGGGCAGTCTTTGCTGACTGAATAAAGAAATTTGAAAGGCTGTAATTGACATATTTGATGTTTTATAGACTAAACATTTTGTTAGAGAAAAGAATTACCACAGTATTAAACAAGATTTACAATAACTGTCTGTTGTTGTTTTTTAACTAAACAGCTTTGTCATCATAGCTTTGAGTTTTTTATTTATTTATTTATTTTAGGTGAAAAACATTGAGGAGCACCGGCAGCGTAACCTGGACTCGGTGCTGGAGCTGATGGAGAGTGGCCAGGCTGTGGGAGGAATGGTTAGCACTACAACAGGTGTGGCCTTTACTGCAGGACACTGAACACACAGTAACTACAGCTGTAAAAATCAATAAATAAAAAACATGACTGAGTGCATGGATGTTTACATTTATACACTGAGAAAAACCCTTTTACTGTCAAGTCTTCTGGCATATTTATATTTTTGTTCAGAGCTAAAATGGGTATTGTAGTTATTGATTGATTCAAATATTGTTTGATCTTTGATTGCAGATTGGAACCAGCCCGCACAGGTGAACGAGTCTCAGCAGGTTCAGCGTATCATCTCGCGCTGTAGTTGCCGGATGCACTACATCAGTTACAGTCATGACATCAACCCAGAGCTGGCCACTCAGATTAAGCCTCCAGAGCTGAGGAACAACCATGAGAAGGAAGACCTGCTGAAGAAACAGGCTGGTATATGTGACCACCAACAGACCACATATCTTTAAGCATGAGTGCTAATTTTCTAATAAGAGAGTGATTTTTCATTTTTCATTTTTTTCAGGTGCTGTGGACACCTTCACTCTCATTCATCATGATCTTGAGATATCCACTAACCCAGTTCAGTATGCTATGATTCTGGACATTGTCAACAACCTGCTCTTACACGTGGAGCCCAGACGCAAGGTGGGCTAGAGACGCAACAGCTAGCTCATAATTCCCATGGCCTAATAAATGTTTTAGCTTTTGCTGACTGTGTTTCTTCTGTGTGGTGATTCTGTAGGAGCACAGTGAGAAAAAGCAGCGAGTGCGTTTCCAGCTGGAGATTTCCAGTAACCCCGAGGAGCAGCGCAGCAGCATCTCGCATCTTCAGGAGGCCGTTAGGCAACACCTTGCTCAAATTAGACGCCTTGAGAAACAGATTTATTCAAACATCAGGGTAAGCGTGTAATTTAAAGTTAAGTGTAAAAGCCCAGAAGTTACTCACAGCTGACTGTGTTTTTAATTGTCTTTAAGTCCACAAAATTAGTCCTTTGTGACCATCAGTGTAGTTGTTTTACATATCCCAAAGGTCTTGTTAGAGTCAAACAGTAAACCTGAATTGTTACTCTTAATCTTTAAGCACGTGAGGTAATTTTACACATCAGTAAAACTGCATGCTTTATACATTGAAGTGTGAACAGTTTTTTTTTTGCATAGAATATTACGTTAGTAGCAGTTGTGTCTTCAAGTTTGAAAATAAAGACTATCTGGATCTGTGGAACTCCTAATCATCTCTGCTTAACCCATTAAAAGCAAAGCACACTGCAATATCTGAGTAAATCGAACACTGGATTTTTATAGCAGCTTGCACCATGTTGGACATGTGACACTGTATTAGTGGAGTGCAGTGCCTGGGTCTTTTAAGTCAATGAAACACTTTGTTTCTTCTTCATCTTGCAGGCGCAATCTGAGGAACTGGGTTGCGATGAACTGAACGAGATTAATGCACGATTGCAGCACCAGCTGAACCAGGAGAAGAATGACATGCAGATGAAGAGTGAAGAGCTCAACATCCTCATCAGGTCTTATGTCAGCACTGATTTGCATCCAGGATAGAGCAGAGATGGCGAAAATTTAAAAAAACAAAAATGTATCTGTTTTCCAGATGTTTTAAGGATTTCCAGCTGCAGCGGGCAAATAAGCTGGAGTTACGTAAACCTCCCGAGGATGTGAGTGTAGTGAGGAGAACAGAGATCTACTTTGCACAGGCCCGCTGGTGTTTGACAGAAGAGGACGGACAGCTCGGTATCGCTGAGCTGGAGCTGCAGAGATTTATGTACAGCAAGGTGAGCAGATGCTGATAATCCATCCAGAGCTTGGAGACATTCCATCTGCCTCTCACCACAGCCCACAAATTCACAGTCTTTAGTTCCTTAGTGCATTTTAAAAACTGGATAAGAGGTTAACAGATGTTATTTGATATTCTCCTGCTGATAAGATCACTGAGTGATAACCACTTTGAAAAATGTCTCCTTGCAGCTGAACAAGTCTGATGATACAGCAGAGCATCTTTTGGAGCTTGGGTGGTTCACAATGAACAACCTGCTACCGAACGCAGCGTACAAGGTAAATAACTTCATCGGAATATTCAGATTAGGCCGAATAGCTTATTTTCACTTGCTTTACATTTATTTTCTTTGCTTTTTGGTTGCTGAAGCTTTGAGACTAGCCAGTCCTCTCTTCTACAAACCACTTTGCATTGTGTCACTTTACAACCAAGCACAATGTGACATACATGGCAGACATCAATTTGATAACTAACTTATTTGTGCCTGGTTTCCTCTGTGCAGCGTTTGAGGGTATGTATACAGCTGGAACAGTGGCGAGAAGTTTCATATTGTGCATGTGCACCTGAGTCATAGACGCATGTTTGAGCCATTAGTTCACTCAACCTTACAGTGTCTGCCTTCTTTCCTGTGTTCATTTCATCAATGAGACATGGTGTTTGTGTCTTTTTCAAACTCAATCTCAGTAGAGCTTTTTCAAATCAAATCACTTTTGTGTGTGTGTGTGCATGCGTGCGCGTGCATGCATGCGTTTGAATCTAATTCTCTCATCTCTTTTAGGTCGTACTTCGTCCACAGAGTAACTGCCAGTCTGGACGCCAGTTTGCTTTGCGGATCTTCAGCAAAGTGCGCCCCCCTGTGGGAGGAATCTCTGTGAAGGAACACTTTGAGGTGAGAATGAAGACTCTAAAACACTTTTATGGTGCTTGATTTAATGTTTTTTCTAACACTATTTTGTTTTCATCATCAGGTGAATGTGGTGCCTCTCACCATCCAGCTGATGTACCAGTTCTTCAAACGAATGATGGGGTTTTTCTTCCCAGGGAGAAATGTTGAAGAGGAGGAGGTCACAGATGAAGAAGACAAATTTAGGCTGGTTACTACTGGTATGCTTTTATCAACAGCTGTAATATAACCGTAGCACTTCATCTCCAGACTCTCTGTGTGATCATCAGCTTGAAATTTATACTGCCTAAATGGTCAATAGTTTCCATTTTCTCTACCAGACTTGCAGTGTCAAGTTGCTTTTCTGTTATGTCATCCCTCTGAGCTCTATGTAGAGCCTCAGCCACTTTGAATATGACCTTGATGTGAGACTCGGTGGGAGTATAAAGTGTAGAGTCACCCAGAGGCCAGAGAGCTTATTCTAATATTGTCCGTGATACAGGTATCCCTGTCAAACCTCGGCCATTGTCAGAGGACACCATGGGTGCTATGGGTCCCAGCAAAGGTGTCACCCAGGGACTGAACCGCACTGCTGGGGTTAGAAGGTCATTCAGGAAGGCTCCAGAGGTAGAGATGCTGTTTTATGTGTGCTAAAATGTATAGAACTTTATTTTAAGGCAGAGTAAGTAGACTTTATATTTTGTCACTCAGCATCCTGTCGATGACATTGATAAGATGAAAGAGCGAGCTGCAATGAACAACTCATTCATCTACATCAAGATTCCACAAGTGCCTCTCTGTGTCAGCTATAAGGTGGGTTTCTGTGCATAACAGCTGCTACATACCTCTACAGTAAGATTCAGTACCCATTTATTTATTAGTTTAAATGCAAAGATCAACAAAAATCATCCATACAAAATATGTTTGACTAAGCATTGTTTAACTGCCAAATATTAGATATTAGAATATAACTAACTTTGTCACCAGGTGAAAATCTTTCTGTTTTTCAGAAAGGATCGCAATTCAAAACAACCAATTTTTAACCTCTGACCCAAGCTTGTGTTTGAGATGCATTTTGAGATCGTTGGATCATACATATAAAAACATTCATCTTTAAACGGATAGTAATTTAAAAAAAAAAAAATGCATCTCCTCGTGTGAGAAGAGGGTTATTTCACAGCTTAATACAATAAAGCATTAACAAAGCATTAACAAAGCATAAAGCACTGCTTCATTCTGTTCAATATCAATAAAATGGAGAAAAGCCTAAATGTGATGTCCTCATATGAGCACAGAGGGTCTCACCTTGCACTGGGCCTTAGGTTGGCCCTCAGTTCTGTCTGAAACCATCTTAAAGCCAATCCTCCTTTTAAGCCAACTTTACACTGATAGGCTGCTTACAAACACAAGGTTTGAACAGCAGATGGGTGGTGGCTCATAGCCAGATCTGTGCGACATCATTTAAGAGCTACAATATATTTAAAAGCTTTTGGCTCACAGGTAGACTGTGAGTCCCACGTTTGGATTGGTTCCATTTTAAACAGTTAACAGGTGAATCTTCAAAGAAATCTGTGGCTCAAAAAAGATTGTACTGAGCTATGAATGCATCCGACAAACACCCAGAGGTTGTTAGTAAGCATACCATGTTTTCTTTACATAGTTTGCAAACAAACAAACAAAAAAAAAAATACAGAATGTCTACGTTACACACCAAATCTTTAACCAGCATAGTTTTTTTTAAACATAAATATAAGAAAATTGAAGCTCAGCTTTAGTACAATTCATTTCCTGCATTGCCCAACCTTGTCATATTACATACAGTGATTGTTTGTGCAAACACTGACATTATTATTTAAAATGCTGACAATGAATATCCATTAAGAGAACAGATCCCCTTTAATCTTGTGTTTGCCTGTGAAATGTTCGTCTCTCTCAGGGTGAAAAGAACAGTGTCGACTGGAAGGACTTGAATCTGGTTCTCCCTTGCTTGGAGTACCATAACAATACATGGACATGGCTCGACTTTGCCATGGCTGTTAAAAGAGACAGCCGAAAAGCACTTGTAGCACAGGTACATTAACGTTCTTATCTCTTCATTAAAGGACAGGCAGATCTTTGATATTTTTAAACTTGTCTTTTTTGCTCCTTGCTGCTCAGATGATAAAAGAGAAACTGCGTCTGAAGCCAGCTTCGGGCTCAGACTTGAGGGGGAAGGCATCTGAAGGGAAGGCGGACAACAGCCTACAGCAGCAGGAAGAAGATGAGAAAGCACGACTCCTCATCGGTCTCAGCACTGCAGACAAGAGCTCCGGCAAGAAGAGTATATTCAGACGACATAAGTGACGCCTGGAATTGAGTGGATAGTCGTCTACAGCAGCTGCAGGGAAAAAGTACAGAGCATCACTCTGGCTTTGTGAATCAGGATGAAAAAGGGGGCACGATGGAATATTTCAAGTGGATTTAGGAAATATCTTACTGTATCACATGAGCCTGCTGATCTATCTTTTTTTCTTTCTTTTTTTTCAGTTAACTCCTGTTGTGTCTTAGGTTTGAATCTCAAGCAGCTCCGGGATAACTGGAGTGCCATTTTGACCAAATATAAATTATTCTGTTTATTTGTGTGCCATTTAAAAACTTCACTCTGGTGTCATTAACTGCAACCTTTGGAAAGAACGACCGCTTTGGTTGCACTGAATGTAGCGAGGAAGGTTTACAGTATGTAGCTGGCACTTCACTGTTACTGTTTCCTCTGCTGAAAATCCCAGACCGACATGCTACTTCCTGCGGGCTCAGGAACACGGTGCACTCTGCTTGAAGAAATGACACTTAACTGAAGCACCTGTCACTTGTTTAAAACAAAAAAACAAATCTGATCATAGAATATGTTTTATCATTTAAAGCTTAAAGAAACTGACTGTGGCTGTATGACTGTCGCTGACAGGAAGGCCTTTATCCCCATATAAAATGCTATTTTATATTTTCCATGTTGAATGGTGGCCTGCTTCCTCTCAGTTCACTGTTTTTCTGTACCTCACCTCAGTGCAATATGACAGGAAAAGAGCAACAAAAACATGGTGATGTGTGGTAAAATGTGGCACTTGGTGTGTGTGACAGTATTGTGGCAAAAAAAGAATGCGTGCTGCACCTAACTGCTGAGTGTGTTTTGTAATTTGAACACTAAAGCACTTTTATGCAAAGTATTTTGATATTTTTGTAACCGCGGTTGTTTTCCGTTGAAATGTTGCTAAATCCTGATGTTTGTCACATTTCTGATCAGCCCTGAGTATTTCAATTAAAAGGATCGTATCATGGCCCATTTGTGTCAGCTTATCTCTCAATAAGTGTTATTAGTGTGTGTGCTCATGTGTGTGTTTGGTCTGTTGATCGATCACTGATCTGACAGCTGTAACTGGAGCGGAATAGCGCTCTTCCCGCGAACACGTGGGTGTCATGGCCGAGACGCAACTGTGCGACGCTGACTGAGAACAGACGCGAGGCGAGACGCTGGATTTGTGGTGGTCTTACATATTTTATTTATTTAGTTTTTGATTGAATTACTTGGGTCTGTCGGTTTCTGAGGATGCGATGGGCGGTGAGGTCAGTAAAAACCGAAAGGTGAGTCAGTATGATGAGGCGCAGATCGGAGTTGTTTACCTTTTAACACGCTGTAGATATGGAGTCACGTGTAGCGACCCCTAGATGGGGTTATTGTAAGAGAAGATGAAGGCAGTGGTATTTGAAAGTCTCTTCTGCATCGATCAGCTCACAAGTGGACACAGACCTTCAGTCTGTGGCTCAAATCAGCTTCAGATCGTCTCTTTATTTATTTATTTGTGGGGGGTCATGTGTGATCTATGAGCTACAAAATGTTTCTACCCCATTTACCTCCAACATTAGTTAGTGATGCCAACTAAAAACCTAACCAAGCGCTGCATTTCTTAGTTATTTTTGAGGCTTTAAAGTTTAGCTTTTATTTAAATCAATATTTCATAAAGTCAAAAGCATAACTGCAGTGTATTTCACATTATTCCTCCTGTGTAAAAGCTTTCAGCTCACTAACGCACTGTATTTTACGTCATTCAAATCTCAACAAAACCTAAGTCAGCATCATTACAAAACCTCAGTCTGCACATTGTGGACAGGTCGTGCAGAGTTCGTGATGCCAGCTCATCATTCATTTCCAGAAACAACAACAACACCCCCACAAACGCACAGCGCTGCCTCCTTGTTTTACTGTCCTGGTGATGTTCTTCCTGTCATGCATCCTTCTTATGCCAGTGTTCAGTCACAAACTCTCCAAGGCTACACAGATGTTTCTTTCCTGCAGATTTTATTTATATTTATTTATTTAGTCTTTTGTTATAGTCTCTACAGATACGTTTGTTGGTTTCCTGCCTTGCCAAATTTTGGTTCTACCGGCTGTTAATAATTGTGATGTGGCTGTATTACAAAACATATTGCTGTTGTTCAGAGAGTGGAAGAAACACTTTCATTACTATTAAATATTACTGATTTTAGTTGCAACTGAATAGAACTATATGCAGTATTTCCATTCACCAGCAGATCATCTTGACCACGTCTACATGCATGGACGTGTTGAGTTGCTGGCGCGTGATTGGTTGATTAGATTGCATTAACGACCAGTTGGGCCTAATAAAGTGTCCAAGGAGTGTTTCCCAAATAGTTATCAGATTTAATTACAGAGTTATACTCTGCAGTTACACGTTTCAAACAAATGCAGTATGCAAAATAGATTCGCGTGTACAGAGGTATCAGCATAAAGTGAGGATAAATAAAATCTGAATAGTAAATATATATTATATATTATAATTTTTTCTTTTCAAATCTAGAGCGAGGGGCCGGCTGCTCAGCGTCGATTCAGCCACGGGTTCCTCTCGAACGTGGGGGTCTCCATCGTTCATAGACTCGGACACTCAGCTGTATTTTCTCGCCCTGTGGGAGCAGACAGCAGGCAGCCCATCAGACTCCTGTTGCCTCCAGAGGACGGCGCTGAGGCGTCCGGCGCAGACCCGACTCCTCCGGCTTTTATCTCTGTCTTTCTGCCCGAGTTCCCACACCGTAGATGTCCTGATCATTTCCAGGTACTGCGGACCACAACACAACCCAGTTAAAGACGCAAAGAGAAGAAGTTCTTTAGGAGAAACAGAAAGATAACAGGGCCTAATTCTGTGCTTACAGATCCTGGGCTTCATCGCTAAAGGCTCATTTGGACCCATCCTAAAAGTCAAAGATATTTCCAAAGAGAAGATCTATGCAGTTAAGGTCAATCCAGTATTAACTAAAGATGTTAAAAATGTGATACTTTTGGACATCTTTAGTGTAATTTTCTTCCTGTGTTGTCATACAGGTTCTGCCAAAGTCTGAGTTATTGAAGCACGGAGTCCTGGAGCAGTCAAAAGAGGAAGTCATCATTCAGGTACAACATTGATAGAAACAAAATTCAAATAGTTGAAATTAAATAATCAAATAAATGTTTATGTCACCTGTTCAGCTTTTTTAACCATGACACAAGTAAATAGGGATTGTAGCAGAGATTGTTTTTTACAGACATGGGCAGAATTTAAGCTCCTGTAGGAACCCCTATGCTGAGGCTAATGATAAACGAGAAATTATTATGTCAATAAACAAATATTACATCTGCATACAGCTGAATTATAGAGTGCTATAAACTGTCTATGTGCTGGCCATAAATACTTATTAATAGGTCAAAATGCAATATTCTTAGTAGAGCTTCTCAAAGCATAAACTGGAGAGGATATCATTGCTGAAAGGAATGTATTCATGTCAAGCAAACATTTCTAAATTTAATGCAAATAGTAGTTATATGGTTATTATAGGAAAGCACAAACTATGTACAATTATAAATGTGATGATAAAAGTGGACCAATTATGCTCATTTCCAGCTTCATATTGCCGTCTTTGGATGCTACTATCCAGAAAGGGAGTGCAAACAGGCAAACCCAGGTGTAGATACAGCTGAGGGGAAATGGAATAAATTAAGCTGATTTTTAATAAATAATAGCGAAGGTGAAATGAGCCTTGGGGTTGCCGGAGGTGGCGTCTAGGCTGATGGCTGAGCCAGAGGGCTGGGTGCATTGTTGGGCAGACTGAGCAGGAGATAGAGACAAGACCGGAGCCAAGCTAAGGGTAAATATGAAAAATAAGATGCAAGAATCAGGATCAGGACAAATGGTAATGATCTAACTTTAACAATAAACTCAAAGGCTTGACTGTAGAGTGCCGCATAAAGCATGACTCACAATTCAAAATAATCCTTATCTGTCTAATACATAGCTTTGCTCCACCACTTCTGTTTATCCACTGTCGGGAGCTTTTGTTCTGATTGGCTGTACTTTACAAACACAAGGTTTGTCATCAGGTGGGTGGACTCTCAGAACTCACAGCAAAAATCGATGACCAGTCTGATGAACTGTACACTGACTTCAGTATTTAAAATTTTGCTATAATATGAGCATCATTTATAAAAGTTTAAGACAGTAAATAAGTAATGACTTAATAGGTCCACTTAAAGGATTACAGTAGGTGGTGTGGCATAGTTTCTGTCCATAGTCCGTAGTCCTCACGCTGCAGGAAACTCTCTGTGCATCCCTCACTAAATGTTCACTGTTCATCTGTGTGTGTCGACTGTTGCATTGCAGCGGCAGCTCAAACACCCTTTTATCCACAATCTGCAGGACTGCTGGCAGACGCAGCGCCATCTCTTCATTAGTGAGTTAATAAATAGAAACGATGGCACCGCTCGACCCTCCCCTCTTCCGCTATCCTTTGTTGTTCCCGAGAAGTTCCCCCTTTCCTCGTCTTTGGTCCCATAGAATAAAAAGTTGTCAACTGTAAAACCAAGCAGTCTAAAAAAAAATCTCTGGATAGTGAAGAGGTGCAGTGCCATCTAATGAGCGTCCTGGGTAAAACTGTCCTCTGTGGCTCCAGCTGCTGTGTGACCTTTGCTTACCTAGTGTTGTCACAAATTCAGGTTTTTTTCAGTTAAGATTACTGAAGTGGCTAAAAGATGTTTAACAAAACAAAGAGCATGTGTGTTTTAGACTTAACCCTCTTCCTGACTTCTTCCTTTCCCAAACCACAGTGGGATGAACAAATCGTTTTTTGTTTTCTTTTACTTTACGTTTCCGTGCAGATTGCTTTATTTTATTTATATTTCCACCTTTGGTGATCTGCTTTACCCACGCTGCCGATTTCAAAGTGCTGAGAAGTATGTTTGTGTCTGGTCCTCTGCAGTGTGTGACTACTGCAGTACTGGTGACCTGCACACTTGTTGGTTGCTGAGGGGCCACTTTGGGGAGGAAGAGGTTCGGCTCATTGCTGCAGAGCTGGGCAGCGCACTAGGTTAGTGCTCATCAAATGTCTTGTACTGTCACAGAAATTATGCTTGAGCGCACAGTACACTTTTTTCTTTGAAAAAAAGATTAATGTCATTTAATTCTTGCTCTCTGTCTCTGATTTATTTCTAGGATTTCTACATGACTTAGGAATCATGCACAGAGATATAAAAGTATGATATTTTTCATTTTAATCACTCTTGTAACTTCCACACGTGTGTGTTTAGAACTTTTAATGGTTATGGCTTTGCTGCTTTTTTTTTTCAGATGGAGAACATTCTGTTAAATGATCAAGGTAATGCTCTTCTGCAGTTGTTCATGATACACTTTTAAGACTGAAGTATTTAGAGAAATCATGGTTAGATGAGTACGGATGCAACGCAGGTAACAGCAGATAAGCATGACATCACAGCTCAGGAGCTTTGCCAAGACACTAACTTAAAATCTCTTTAATATAAACTTGACAACTTCAAGACCCCTCTTACGGAAACATTTATGGTTTTATTTCTACAAATCAGTCTCTCTTTGTTTTTTTGCCTCTATTCAGGTCACCTTCGACTGTCTGATTTCGGTCTGTCTCGCCGCCTGAAACGAGGAGGGCGAGCTTTCACAATATGTGGGACGATCCAGTACATGGGTGAGATTTGTGGTCGTGCCACAGATACTCTGTGATTGTTTTCCATGACTAACATTAACATGAGAGCCTCACCTGCGTTTCATTCCCCCTGGATTCAGTTGACCCAGTTGTGAATGGGATGCACCTGTAATGTACTCTGCATGTTATTACTTTTTGCTCTATTATTAAGAGGTATTTTCTGCCCTGCATTTAACTTTTTCCTTTTATGCACACACATATATATAAACATATATGTGGATGTGTGGATCTCTGTTTTGGGTGAGCAGCTCCTGAAATCTTGAGCGGGGGTCCGTACAACCATGCTGCTGACTGGTGGTCTCTTGGGATTATGCTGTTCTCACTGGTGACAGGAAAGGTGAAGACACTTAAACTCACTATTTCACGGCTCTGTGTGTAGAAAAGTGACTGAAAGTGCAGATTATTTTTGCTTTAAATCCACTTGTTTCTCTATTTGTAGTTTCCACTAATGGCAGAAATAGACCACTGTCGCATGCTGGCAAAGGTCAGAGATTTTTCTTATGTGGTGCCTGAGACGTTCAGCTCTGCTCTGATCCTACTCCTTACTGAGGTCAGTATCCACTGCTCTTTTTACTTTGTGCCACCTTAGAGCTATAGTGACATACTCATCTCTTTATCACCATACTGATGTAGCTTTTGTGCAAGAATCCGATGAACCGCCTTCGTAATCTGGAGTGTTTCAAGATGCAGACGTTCTTCCGTGGCACTTCATTCGACCCTTACATCCTCCAGAAGACACCGGTTGAATTCATCCTGGAGCTTAGGACGCACCCCGACTGGGCAGCCAAATCCGCAAGAGGCTTTTCATTGGATTACTTTGATAACTTTGACTGTGATCAAATCCTTCACTCCCCCGTGAGTCCCAGTGAAGTCATAGGGTAGTCAAAGTCTCCTACTTTGGCCAGTGTGGACCTAAAATCGGCTGCAGAGCAGACTTGCAAAGCGAAAAATCGATCTGTTTTTAAGGATACTAGATACATGAATTCTGCATGTGATGGCATTTCCATAACAGACTTGTTTCTCTACAGACTTATGTTACCTCTTGGAATTGAAAGTTGTATTTGGACCCCAAAGCGCTTTACACATCCAGTCATGCACCCATTCACATTCATCCCGGTGGTGATGGCAAGCTACATTGTAGCCACAGCCATCCTGGGGCCCTCTGACCACCACCAGTAGGCAACAACAGGTGAAGTGTCTTGCCCAAGGACACAACGACCGAGACTGTCTGACCCGGGGCTCGAACAGGCAACCTTCCAATTACAATGCGAACGCCCAACTCTTGAGCCACGATCGCCCCATGTTATGCATTTTTAACTGAAACTTCAGCATGTCTCTCCCATGATGTAGTTGAAGGTGAGGTTTTGATGTCTCTATACACATGTGTCCTTGTATTAACTGTATATCATTTTATGTTGTTGCTAACAGTTGTTTAATATACATTGTCTGTTGTTTTTAAATGCAATTGCGCAAATAAAGTTTAATTTTTTAAATCAAGTATTCATTTATTTATGTTTATTATTTCTTAATACTCTATGATGGGTGGGGGAGTAGAGCTACTACAAGGACCGACCAGTGATGAAAAACAAATGAGTGACACTGAGTTGAATGAACACTGTCTTCCTGACCTTTGTTTCACTGATTAAACTGGGTGTGTTAATGATTAATAAAAGAATTGCGGGGCCTTAACTTTTTTTGGAAACAGTTTAAAGACCACAGAGCTACACGGTGGTTTTATATTTCTGTGTTTAATGGTGGACCATGTTTTTCTTGTTTTCCCCATTGCTGTGTAGTCAACCATTTCTGGATTTTAAGATTAGACTTCAAACTTATAGTTAGTTAATTAGTTATAGTTAGGACTGGATCAGGTCACCCTGAACC
Source organism: Haplochromis burtoni (assembly GCF_018398535.1). NCBI lineage: Eukaryota > Metazoa > Chordata > Actinopteri > Cichliformes > Cichlidae > Haplochromis > Haplochromis burtoni. Next base: position 1,166,090 of record NW_024582505.1, read on the forward strand.
ATCATGCCTGCCTTGCTCAGGGAACTTTATGTTGACAGGCAGTTCAAGAAAGAGGTCACATACACTGTAAAGACCCAGCTCTCTTTTAGGTTGGACGTTTTTACTTCTGTAGAATAAAAATGAGGGAACACCAACCTGAAAGGGTTTCTTTTATATTTCTGTATATCAGCACTAGCACAAAAACATAAATGAGCCTGCTGTATTTTCTGTTGGGCACTTTTCTTATCTCAGGTATCTCAGGCAGCCTTGGGTTGGCCTATTTACAGGAGTGCTCACAAACCCACTGAGGACAACCAATAATAGGACAGAAAATTGAGGACCAGATAAAGTATCATCATTAGATGCTTTTAATTAGGTAACAGAGAAAAAGTCGAGGGTCCCAGAGGAGGCAGCCACACATAATTGCTGTACTTCTTGAAGTCATGAATCTATTTAAAACTGTATCTCCTGAATGGGAGTGCACCAGCTCCTCCCACCACTGCCTCCTGACATTGAATTCCCTCTCAGGCCCTTGTCTTAGACAGGTCCACCATGCCTGTGTTGTGGCTGTATAGTGGCAGGCAGTCCATTGACCCATATCTGCTTTTAGAGGCACACTGACCCACAATAGTGAAGAGAGGAGTCCCCTGAAATCCTGGAGGGCCATCCCACAGACTCTCACCAAATAGTAACATTACATAACTGAACACAACAGAAAACATCAGTTGCAGCTTATCCTGCAAATGTGCACAAAGACACAGATTGACACGCAAGTAGTCACAATCAAATTCAAAAGCCATGAAATCATCCCGACTGGCTGATGATAAGCTTCGTTCAAGTTTGCATTTTAAACTTTTTAAACCATACACATTATTATTATTCAAAGTATTATTATTTGAAACTTTTCATTTTCAAACAGAAGCCAATTACACAAAATAAAGAAGCAAAAAAAAAATGGTTGAAAAACTTGCTCTTCATAGTGGAAATGATCCAGTTGACCTAATTTCCTTCTGATTTGGCCCATTTTGGCCCACTTTTACACTGACTGGAACCTGGAAATGATTTCCATTTCTGGAACTTTCCATTATTTTCTTCACAGTTTAATGCGCTGCGGAAAAGCCACTGAGTGCACGAATTGCTCGGAGACTCAAACACCCCTGAGAATTTGAGGGTGAAGATCAAATTATCAGGAGATTTCAAGCCATCCTCAGGGCACATTTTTACTAATTAGAGTAAAAATAGCACACCATGGGGTGTGTTTAAACGCCTCATTTAGGCCCTTATTGGACAGAAGGTTCTGACTTAATACATGATTTTGTGTTTTGCAATCAACCTGAACATGTGGGAAGCATTAAAAAAACAATTTGCATGTAAAAGATAAAGTAAACCAGTTTAAAACGCCAGGTTTCTAACCATTGCCGAGTCAAAGTGAGTGTGGCCATGTGAAAAATTCTATATCAATGTGATAAAGATGGAGCTAAATGAATTTGAAAAAAAAAAAATCACTATATTTAAATAGAACAATGAATCATCACATTTTTTTTTATTCATGTGGGGCAAAGGTGGGCGTACACGCTCCGCCCAGGGGTGTTGGCTTGTGAGGTGTGACACACTTGAGCTGGATACAAACTAAAGCTGGCAGGGAGGCTCCATCAGTGTTCATCGCATCAGTAGATGAGACCCATTTTAATTTCAGGTAAGAGCTTTTATCTTGTTATTTTTATATTCAGCTGATTTTAATGCTGTCTTCACAAACTTGAAATACAAGCTGCCTTTAGATTTTATTAAATTTTGAAGATTTGTGCAGCAGCTCTGACAATTTCATATATTTTTTACACTGCTATCAGTGTTTGATTAACTGCGTATCTGACTCTGATTAAAGATTTTGTGGTCTTGTGTTTTTTCCCACCTAATTAGCCTCTTCCTAGTGCTGTGAAAATCACATCTGGAAATCAGAAAATATTTGAATGGCATCCAAGCCTGGACTTACTATTAAAGGGCTATAAAGTGATAAACCTTTTCTTCACATTACCAAACAACGATGCACTCAAAGCTTTATAAACAGCTGCAGACAAGCTCATTATTGGAAAAGTACCAATATGGATCAATCTGCTGTTACTGTATCCTGCAAATCAAACAAGCTCTCACATCTTTAAGGTAGACAGATGATAGGAGGACGGGTGTTAAATCTAGATAAAACTGGACTAATTTTCTGTTTGATTCCACTTCAGTGTCTGCCCTTTTTAGCTGCTAATGACTGAATAATAATCAGTCAAATCTTCTTCCAAAGGCTGCTCAGACAATCAGTCACTCAGGATGACGCATCAGTTCCCAACGCTCTCCGAGGCTCAGAAGAGGGAGCTGCATGAGACCGCTTTACGCATAGTTTCTCCAGGGAAGGGCATCCTGGCTGCAGATGAGTCTGTAGGTCTGTAGCGCTCCTTCTTTAAACATGCACATTTAGTGAATGCACACCTAATGTCCAATCCAATCAAAGAGTGTAAGTTATCACCAGTGTAAGTTAAATGTCACTGACAATACACCCACTGCAGGCAGTATGGCTAAGCGGCTGGCTCAAGTCGGAGTGGAGAACACGGAGGAGAACCGCAGGCAGTATCGGCAGATCCTCTTCAGTGCGGACGATCGCATCAACAGCTGCATCGGAGGGGTCATCTTCTTCCACGAGACCCTGTACCAACACTCTGATAATGGAGTTCCCTTTGTCAAAATGATCAGGGACAGGGGAATCCTGGTTGGGGTCAAGGTCTGACCACTTAGGATTCAATCTGTTTAGGTTATCAACTTTTTATGATAATAGGTTTGGATTTTGATTCAAATCATTGTCTGCATTCTTCAGGTTGACAAAGGTGTTGTTCCCCTGGCAGGAACTTGTGGAGAAACCACCACACAGGGTCAGTCCGACTCACACTGGACCGCTGCTGATATCAACCATTTCATCACCACAATTTCCCATTTATGAACATTTCCCTTCTCTGTTTTTTCTTTGTACTTTTTACACTTCTCCACAGGTCTGGATGGATTGTCTGAGCGTTGTGCGCAGTATAAAAAGGACGGCGCTGTCTTCGCAAAGTGGCGCTGTGTGCTCAAAATTAGTGATGTCAATCCATCAAAGCTGGCTATCACAGAAAATGCGAATGTTCTTGCACGTTACTCTAGTATCTGCCAGCAGGTCAGAACTCCAAATCATAAAGCCTAAATGCTTATCCACACATCACTGTAATCTAATGCATATACAGTGTTTGATCATCTATCTTTCCTTGAACAGCATGGCATCGTGCCCGTCATAGAGCCAGAGATTTTGCCTGATGGTGATCATGACCTGAAGCGCTGCCAGTATGTCACTGAGAAGGTAGGGAGTGGCTGCACTGTTACTTTTATGGGTTTTTCAGACATTCTGTACCACTCTGCTGCTTCTTTAGTAAAACAGTGTCTGTGTTGCAGGTCCTGGCTGCAGTGTACAAGGCCATGTCAGACCACCACGTGTACCTCGAAGGCACTCTGCTCAAACCCAACATGGTCACTCCTGGACACAGCTGCTCCACCAAATACAGCCCAGAAGAGGTTGCAATGGCAACCCTCACTGCTCTGCGCCGCACAGTTCCCCCAGCTGTGACAGGTAAGTTAAAATGACGCTCTCATTTAGAGGTTTAGAAACAGAAACGTGTGCAGAAACCAAACAGAACAAATTCATGTTTTCGTCCACAGGAATTGCTTTTCTGTCAGGAGGTCAGAGTGAAGAGGAGGCCTCTATCCACCTTAATGCCATCAACAACTGCCCTCTGCCCAAACCCTGGGTCCTGACGTTCTCCTTCGGACGAGCCCTGCAGGCGTCTGCACTCAGAGCCTGGAGAGGACATAAAGAAAATGAGAAAGCCGCCACTGAACAGTTCATCAAGAGAGCAGAGGTAGCTTCCAGTCGTTTTTTAATGCACACATAAAAAAAAGAACCAGCTGCTATTTGTATGACGTTTCTCTGCTTGTTTGCTCTCTGTTGTATCTGCAGGTGAACAGTCTGGCATGTCAGGGAAAGTACACCGGTGGAGATAACTATGGAGAGGCTGGCCAGCGCATTTACGGTTCCTGCCATGCATATTGAAGAGTATAAAAAGAACATTTTAACTAGCAGTGTGTTCTTCCACACCATAACAAGATATATTACAGAGGAGATGTACTGCATTTTCTTAGGTTATTTCAGAATATTGGCCTACATATTAAATGAAATATCTTGCCTTGACAAATGAGAACAATCAGAACATGGCCTTGGGTGTTTCTAACACATGTGCTGAATGAAAGGCTCATGCTTTACTTGTGTTGTAGCAGTACTTTGACTAGAGCTTTAAATCCTGCAGTTAATATTGCAATGCCAGCCTAACATGTGCTCCACAGTAATGATATTAGTTCGACTCAAAACACAGTTAACTAAATAGTTAAAGAAGCTGAATCTATATGATACAGCTCCCAATCTATTATTTAGAAGTTGTTATGTGAAGCTTCTGTGCTTGTGTGACAGAGAAAGTGGATTTGTGTAGTTCAGTTTCTTTATTTAGTTTAGCAGTGAACATGCACAAATAGACATATTGTAAGAGAATTAGCTTGAAGCTAAATTGCATCTACAGTCCCCAGGTATGAAGTACAATCAGCTCAATAAGTAACATACAACACATGCTGATGTGTGTTATCATTCTTAGTAGCATTATATGTCTAATAAACATATTTCAAATGTAAGTATTTAGGCAATAAAACTGTGTTCTAGTAAAGTCTGATTGAGATGTTTTGTTTTATGAAGGTTAATGGTATGTCACGCTCTTTATAAGACGACAGACACTGATTCACTATGTGGAGAAAATTCGTTTTCATTTTTTTCATTTTTTTTTCATCTTTCAAACCCTGTAATTTAAGGGTATTCTATATGTTATCTAATGTGTCAAATGTCCAGAAAAGGCATCTGACACGTGATGCTGGAGCGCTTCTGTGATATTCTTTGTCAGTTACGGTTCATTTCCACCATTCCGTAGTTTGACATACGCGTAACTCCTAATAGTTCAAAATGTCACATTCAAATATTTATGGACATTTTTTTTTTTTATTTAAAGCCCGGTTCAAGTCTTTTTTTTAAATAAGAAAAACTAACAACAAATTTACTCAAAACAGTGTGATGTACCCTTGATAATGTTTTGACACATCAGTATATATATCTGGAGCCTATCCCAGCTGTATTAGGGCAAGAGACATGATACACCCTGGACAGGTCGCATGTCTGTCCCAGAGCTAACACATAGAGACAGACAACCATTCCCACTCACGTTCACATTCAATTAACCTAACCCCACTAACTGCATGTCTTTGGATCGTGGGATGAAGCCAAAGTATCTAAAGAGCAGCCACGCAAACACGGGGAGAACATGCAAACTCCACACAGAAAGACCCTGGATTTAATTTATTTGTGCTATAATAATAATATTACTACATGAGATTACAAATATTTGAATCTAAATTCTAATGAATGTACTCAGTATGTACACAAGCAGCAAGAGAATACACCTTTAGCTTGCAGTTAGCTAATACACCTTCAGCTCCCAGACATACTGTGACTAACTGCACACAAACAGTTAGTGTGTTTGCTGATATTTGTTGAGCTGATAGAAATGTTGAATTTGAAATATCCTGACAGTTAAAAAAATGTCCCTCACTTCATGCTTCCTCCTTTTCTTTAGAGCTAGCTACATTTTGAAGCAATGCAAACACAACTAATGGACTCCTGCACTCCCTCCGGCCTGCTATAAAAAAAGCTATAAATGATACCGCTGAACTAAAAGTAATGAGTCTGTTTTGAAAATGTACGAAGTAGACAGTACAGATATTTGTTTTAAAATGTAGGGAGTAAAAGTAAAAATTTGTCACAAAAATAAATACTTAAATAAAGTACAAATACCTGAAAAGTCTACTTCAGTACAGTAATGTAGTATTTGTACTTTGTTAGTTCCCACCTATGCACCTTTCTAGTGCTTTACCCTATTTTCACAAAGGGCTCTAGACTATAAAATAAAATGCAACAACAAAGACAGTATAAAAAGAAACTAAAACTAAATAAAAGCAATCCACAGGTGGGTTTTATGCTTCTTTTTAAAAGTATCAGGTGTGTCCACAGATCTTAAGTGCATCGGAAGTGAGTTCCACAACTTGGGAGCCACAACCTCAAAAACACAGACTCCTTTTGTCCTTAACTTGGACCTAGGTACCAAGGGCGCCTCCAGAATTTCTTTCATAGGGGTGGCCATATGGGGCCACTAGAAATACACCAAAAACAGAATTTCCAGTTTTATTATGCTGTTGTCAAATATAGGATAGTTGAAAAATATCGCAAAAAAGAGAGAAAGAAAAGAATGATATGCCTACCTAATTTTCCACTGTTAAAGTTGATGTCACTGAAAATAGGTATATATGAAAACCAAATAAGATTTTGAAATCAATAATAATCTGCTTTAACTGATTGATTAATGGATTGGTTGATTGGCTGAAATTCCACCCATTGCTTTAATGATTCTCAGCAGAGCTGACAGAAGAAGCTTAAGATTCATATTCCCAGAATGGAGTTAGCTTTAAGCACAAACCTGTTCAGTAAAGACAAAAAAAGGATTAGTGGTTTGTCCAGGGATTGGCAGCAGCTTTTCTGCAACCTTATTACATTATTATCAACATAGGGCAGTCTTGCCAGGTGGGGCCACTGGGTGGGGATCCAGATAAGGCAACATTTTTCCGATTTTCTATTATCTATTGTTCAGTATTTCATTTGTTTTATCTTCAGAGATGCTCTTCTGATTACCTTCGTTGTAATGAGTGGAAGTTAAGTTACTGTTGCCTTTCTATCAGCTGAAAGCAGTGTGACCATTCTCCTCTGACCTCTGGCATTAACAAGGCATTTTTGCTCACAGAACTGTTGCTCAGTGGATATTCTCTTGTTTTGAGACCATTCTCTATAAACTCTATGGGTGGTGGTGTGGGGAAATCCCAGCATAAGGCAGTTTCTGAGGTATGCAAACCAGGCTGTCATACACTAACAACCATGCGACATTGAATATCACGTAAATCACTTTTCTTCCCCATTCTGGGCTGTATTATTGAAAAAATTATATTAATTATATTCTTGAATTAACAACTGGTAAAAATGAAGCAAAATTATAAGCCTGTTGGTAAGTGTCGATATTTATAAAACATTTATTATTTAGCTGATGCTTATATTATATAGAAATAATACCAATATAGCAAGTCTTGCATTATAAGCGATGTGCATTATATGATATTGTAATATATATTATTTGACGACAAATGTTATTAACAAAAACATTAATAGCTTTGGATATGGTCGGACTATTTTCTAAGGCGGATGTGTCAGACTCGGCTGTAGTGTTTCCGGTGTTGATGAATGCCCTGCTCGGTTAAAAAAAACGCGCTGGGGTAGGAGTCACCTCGTCGGGAGTATTGTCTGCTCAGTAAATACCCTTCACAGTGTAGCGTAAAACGGCGCTCATTTGATTGCGTTCTCGTTTTTCTTTTTGCCTCGACCATTCGCAGGCGCTCGGGGTCTAATCACCAGCAGGCGTTAAAGAATCCTGGAAACAGCTAACTGTTAGCTTGAGTTAGCAGCGATGTCGGGTGTTGTGCGAGGCCCCGCTGGGAACAACGACTGCCGAATTTACGTGGGAAACCTCCCGCCAGATATACGCACAAAAGATGTGGAAGACGTGTTCTACAAGTATGGGACGATTCGAGATATCGACTTGAAGAACCGGAGAGGGGGACCCCCGTTCGCCTTTATTGAATTCGAAGACCCCAGGTAAGAACCTAACGGTTAGCCGCGCCAGGCCCGAGGCGGTCCCATTGTGTTGCTAACAAACTCGTGTGTGTGCTAACGCGTTGCTTAGTGCTCAGACTATTTCCTGGATGTTTTTTTTTCTGTTATTCCCGTAATTAAATTTGGTATGTGTGTGCGCGCGTGCTACTTTCGCTTTCGACTTGGTTTGCATACGCCTGTGTCCCGTTTTTCCTGCACTGAAGCTTGGTGCCTTTGTGGTATTAATGTCCATGTTGCTGGAGATTAATACACCCGCTTCGCTTCTTCGCTGCAGACGACTTGCGTCAAAGCACTCGCAGCTTTACGCTTTGCTACATGTTAATTTGGTCAATCGTTATATTTCTTTCATGAGACTAAAATGCTGCAGTTGCATTTGCAAAGCGGATTAGTAGATGTTAAGTAATAAAGCTAGCCGCTAACATGGCTGCTTGCGTGTTGCAAGCCTGTTCCTTCGTGCATTTGTTTATGTCTAAGGCGAAACTGTTTTATTTAATAGGGACGCTGATGATGCCGTCTATGGACGTGATGGATACGACTACGACGGCTACAGACTGCGAGTGGAGTTTCCTCGGAGCGGCAGGGGATCCAGAGGAGGGTTTGGGATCGGAGGAGCGCCCAGAGGCAGATATGGACCCCCCTCCAGACGATCTGAGTACAGAGTCGTTGTGTCAGGTAAACAAACTAAAAGTATGCAATGCCAGGCAGTTATTTGTCTGTCTGAAGAGGGGGGGGGGGTTATTTTATTTTTATGATTATAGTGAGCGTAGTTTTTGAGAGACATGAAAGTTTTTGTGTTTATGTTATGGAAACAAAATCTCCTGTAGAGTGTTTCAGCGGTTTTAAGACTGTTGTTGAATGCTTTTGCCTATGCAAGCTTGCTGTTGCACAACCACAATGAGCCTTTGGGCAGTGACTGCATGTAAGCACAATCTACCTGGATAGAGTTAAGACGGGGACAAAATTATGTATTGCTGTTGTTTCTGGCCATTTGATAACTTCAAGTGGTTAAATATTTTTCTCACACACATGGTGATTTCCCTTTGTCAGTTTTGTTTATATAGCACGTTACGTTACACATCAACTGGATGTGCTTAACTACAAGTTAAAAATAAATTGCATAGCTCTACAGTGATTTAATGCAAGAAAACCTCAAAAAACAACAGAACTTTACAAGGGAATAAGACTACATTTCAAACACACAGTTAAGTGTAAACCACTGAGAATAAAAGGTTTTTGGATGTAGACACAGTTGAACTTGATCTCAGGTCAGCTGGCGGCTTTGTTGCAAAAAACAGGACAACAATAACTGAAGGCACCCTCAGCATCATTGGGTCTAATTTTATGAACATTTAAAAGATCTGCACCTGATTACCTGAAACTTCTAACTGGGTTAGCCAGTCAGACATACTGATGGGCCAAACGGTTAAATGTTTGTGAAAGATTTTAAAGGTAGTTATGTATTGAACTGGGAGCCAGTGACGTGACTTCATGATTGAGGTAGTAAATTCATATTTCTGTGTATGTGTTAGGTAGCCCGTTGTGGTAAAAATGTTTTCGATGTAAGAAAACTTCAAAAACTCCTAAGGATAAATGTGATTTTCTTTATTGGTGGCAGCCACTGATATCTAGATCTAGGGCTTCGATAATACTGACGGTCGAGTAATCATTCCTGTAATACTGCTTTGAAGTATAACAAGAAGGGGGTGGATTGTGATGTAAATTCTCAGTGGACAAGTTGACAGTCACAAAAAGCAGACATCAGAGAGCTGTTATTTTTATCGAGTAGATCTGGCCAGAGAGTAAAATTTCCCTTAATCTGTATAAAAAGAAAACAGTCTCATGGTAGTTGGCTGCAGTGCACACTAAACATGTAAAAGTATTCAGAACCAGTACATTTTTAAATGAAATATGTCTTTTACTTATTAACGCAGCAGCAAATCTTAGTGTATCTTGGTGTTAAATGACTAAATCTGAAACAGACCAGCTCTGGGGCTCTTAAACATTCATCCTTGTGCGTATAAACACAGCTGGAGGGTTCACTGTGTGTGTTGATGTAATATTGGTGTTTTTCAGGGCTCCCTCAGAGCGGCAGCTGGCAGGACCTGAAGGACCACATGCGTGAGGCAGGCGACGTGTGCTACGCAGACGTTTACAGAGACGGGACTGGAGTTGTAGAATTTGTGCGCAAAGAAGACATGACCTATGCCGTTCGCAAGCTGGACAACACCAAATTCCGCTCCCATGAGGTATGTGTATGATTTTTAGCATCATGGATAATTGTTCTATGCTTTGCTGTGCTGAGGTGAGTACGTCAGGAAACGTGACGTGTCGAGAACAACAGCCAGCCCTTAATTCCATCTGTGGCATTTCCACCGTAGGCAGGAATGTATGCCTTTTCAATGTCAAGTTCTCTTGTGTCCGCCAGGGAGAGACTGCTTACATTCGTGTGAAATTAGACGGTCCCCGCAGCCCAAGTTATGGAAGATCACGCTCTCGCAGCCGTGGCAGCCGGAGCAGGAGCCGCAGTCGGAGCGCCAGCCGCAGTCGCAGCAATTCCCGTGGTCGTGGCAGAGGATCTCCCCGCTACTCACCCCGTCACAGCCGCTCTCGCTCCCGTTCCTAAGCTTTTCTGCCGTCGATGTTTTGCTCCTTTTGATGTATACCCTCCTGTTTTTACCTCCTATGAGTTTCTCCAGATGTCAGCTATTGATTTTAATTTCTCCTCCCCCCCCTCCTTTTTCTTGTCCTGGTGTCCTTGTGGATGATCTTGGTATGTAGTTGTACCACCCCCACCCGTGCTTCAACCCTTCCCTCTGTCTCCTGCAGCTTTGTCCCTTCTTCTCCCTCCCACTCCCCTCTCTCTCCACCTCTCGCTCCCTTTTTTCTGTCCTAAAGTTTTGCAAAAGTAGAAGTTGTGCTGTGTCGAACTTCAAAAATGTTGAGTTGTTTATAACCTTCACTCAATGTTTTTGCAAGTACTGAAAATTTAAAGTTTTGTTTTTGGTTTTGTTTTGTTTTTTTCTTATATATTAAAAAAAAAAGCTTCTCGTTGGATATGTGGGGTGGGCTGTTTGAAAGGGGAGCCCGATGCTTAACTGTATTTTACCCTTGTGTCTTCCTTTAGACATCTGAAGAGAAGGATTAAAGTGATTTGGAATAAAACCATTGTGGAGAACATTTCATTTGTATGGTCAGGATAGGACATCTAGGAGCAATCAGGTCGAGGCAATGGTACGCTTCATATTCCATAAATTGAACGTTTCTGATCGATTGCTGTATCATGCATGTCATTTTAACAAAGCCACGTGCTGTACTTTGTTATATATACAGTTTTTAACATGCTACTTCTGACCTGTGACAGAATAAGCAGTCCTAAATCAAGTGTTGTGATGTAAGTGTAACATCTTTGCTGTCAAATGTGGGGGAAAAAAGTGAATTCACTACTTTGATGCAAAGTGTCTCACTTAAATATCCTCATTGCTTTAAATGTTTTCAGGGAGTGATTGTTTTTGTGCTCAGTGGCATTTAAAAATCTGAATCTGACATGAGTGCTTCAACATGGCTTAAAAAAAAAAACAAAAAAATAGGCCCCCAAATCTTGACATTTTATTCTAACGGTCTGCCTCTGATTTTCTTCCTGGTATTTCAAGGTTTTGATTGGAGGAGTGGCTCAGTGGATCCCAATCCTTGGAGCTGGATGAGTGGATCGATTAGGGAAGGGATAGGCAAGGATGGATGCTCGGAACGGGATCAGTTTTCCAGGATTCAGATGAGTTGATATCAGAACTTAAAAAAAAAAACAAAGAAAAAAACAAACAAATGGGAGTCTCAGAACATTTTTTTTATTATTAGGCCCCCATCCTGCCTATCTTTTAAAGGTTTTCAGGGATAATGGCTTTATTAGAAGAAAACGAAACTGAGGACCAGGAAGTTGGATCAAAGGATGGAGTCGTAGATGCCTGGTATGAAGGAATTAAAATTGGGGAGGTTGGGAAAGGGGTTTCACATGGGTGTAGTTTGTATGTTTTTAATTTTGCTTAATCTTTTTTTTCTTCCTCTTAGCATTTTCAATAAAACACTTTGAAACAAGGACATTTAGTTTGTCTTTATTTCCAACATAAGCCCAAGCACGAATTCTTTACCATTAATAAAATAAACCTGTTTGATCTCCCTCATTACATTTACGTTTGTAACCAAACCAACTAAGGATAACCATGGAGTTAGGAAACAAAGGCAGAGCAGCAGCTGTGGACATGAAACTCCACCACAGCAGCCTGCCCGTGTTCATTATTCAAAGCTCTCGTGTCCCTCAGCTGTGACGGTGACTGATGAAAGGGCCTTTTACGCACAGCCGAGTGATGCCTGCCGTGCGCCGTGGTCTCGTTTCCTTTTAGCCCACAGTCGGTGGTGTATACCGTGAATGATGCATTGTGGGATGAAATAAGATGCCGGCAGACAGGAGCTGGAGAAAAACGCTTGCAACACACGGGGAAGCTGCTGCCCAGCCAATGGCAGGGTTCAGCATACAGCAGAGGGGCGGGGAGCTGCTGGAGCACAGCGGAGAGCCAACCTACCTACATGCTTATTGTGTAAATCTTTAAAAAGCAATTACCCGCAGCATCATCCTAACCTTAACCACCGGCTGGGTGAAATAGGCTACTTATTTTTGGAAAGGAGTGTTTTCAGGTGGCTCGAGAAAAGGTGGGTTGCATATTTTTCATAATCTGAGGGGGGGAAAAAAGACTGACTCTCATGTCTTGACATATTTCTGATTCGAGTTATTTTTCTTGTTCTTACATGATGATCTGTTCCTGTATGCCTCTTTGCATTTTGAATGATTGGATATGTAGGTTGTATTGGCGTATTTTGGCGGATTCTATATTTGAGTGGGCATATTTTGATACTTTTGCCCTCCTGATGCACAAGCTGCTTTAATCCGAAAGTGATTTTTGCCAAGTAATTTAACTCCACCTGTATCAAGTTTCGCACTCAATCTTTGCAAACGCTCAAGTCAACGTCTGATCAAACATATGGGCACAAATACACAGCCACGAGTTGTAGATTCAGATGAGTGGGATTGGTGGGAAACGCTTTGCCAAATGGCCAGTTTTCTGCTTGTGGTGTTTGCGATGATCCGGGCTGGCCTAAACCATCCCCATCACCACGTGCGGTGTTAATTTTCAGTGCGGTACGTGCGTGAACGTGCTCCCTTCTTCCTCCGCAGGCATCCTCAACCATGACTGACAGGAAAGCTGTGATCAAGAACGCAGACATGTCCGAGGACATGCAGCAGGACGCGGTGGACTGTGCCACCCAGGCCATGGAGAAGTACAACATAGAGAAGGACATTGCAGCCTACATCAAGAAGGTGAGACAGGAGGGGGTGCTTGGATGGATCCAAGCAGAGCTCTCACCGACAGAGCATAATCAGCAAATTGAGACACTAACACTTTCTCACATCTATTTTTGCCCAGCGTGGAGATGAGACACGTGATCAAAGACATAGTCAGGGTTTTCTTTTTATTTGGCACGTTTAAAAATCCTTCCTCCAAAGCAGGGGCGTTTCCAGGATTTTTAGAATTTGGTGAAACATGGCACAGTTAGTCAGAAGTGGCAGCACAAGAGCATGAAGACTGTATGGCAGTCTCTGACTTCTTACTAAAAGGCATAATCGTACTCGAGTACTAATACAAAAGTTTTTGTCACTATGCACAAACCTATACAGTTTGTACATACAATCATTGATTCATTAATGTGTGTTTTACTTTAATGTGTCAACTGGACATGATTTTAATTGGTCAACTGGCTTCAACTTAACTTATAGGAAAGTTATATAGCAAAAATAAGTTATTAAAGATTTAAAATGAAGGGTTTGAAGTATAACATTTGAATCCAGAATATACTGGAGGGGAAAGGGGCTTATAGAAATGCATTAAAACTGATGGTAAATAAGTTATGTGTCCTTGGTCCTTTCCACTCTAGCCCATTGGTAATGTTTGTAAGGCCCCCTCTGCACATGCTCTTACACGAAATTACATAAACTAGAATAAAAAAAAGCTTTTGATTTGTTTGTTTTTATGTGCATCAATTTCCCAATACAAGAGTGGAACTCAAACCTTTATTTATAGAGTGCTTTAAGAAGAAGTACAAAAACTTCAAACTGTTGGCTGCTAATGCACAAAGTAACAAGAAAAAGGAAAGCGATAGTAGTAATAAACAAGTAAAACTGAAATGTTTTTCTTATGAAAAGCCTGGCTAAGCAGGTTTTTGTGTGCTTTTGCAAGTCTGTTTCTAGTTCTCATACACACTTGCCTGCAGCATATTGGCATGAATGTTAAACTTGTTTAAATAAATGATCTAAATAACAAATTAGTGCTTACAGATTATCAACTATTTTTGCATTTCCCGCTGCAGATCATACAACTCCCATGTTCCTGCTGAGAACCACAGTGTGGAGACAGTTATCCAGTTTATTGAATAGCTTTAACTGAAACTAAAACTGGTTTGATATAGAAAAAAGCAGGGATTAAATGTGCTATAATGTCATTGTAACTAATAATATTTTAATTAGTCCTTCAGGAAAATTAAGGTTGGGCATGACCTCTATACAATATAAATCCATCCAATCCATATAAAGTAACTTGGACCCTGATTGCTGTCGTCCTCTTGACTCTTTTCAGGAGTTTGACAAGAAGTACAACCCCACTTGGCACTGCATTGTCGGGAGGAACTTCGGCAGCTACGTCACCCACGAGACAAAGCATTTCATTTACTTTTATCTGGGCCAGGTGGCCATCTTGCTCTTCAAGTCAGGCTGAGAAGTTTCTGATGGGTATTGAGGAGTTTTTCTCCCTGAACCTAAATCGGAAATGCACTGGTGGCTGATGTCTCCCATACACTAATAACGACATACCATAACGATGCAAAACCGGCCATGCGCAATTGCATGGACTATACACTATTTAATATGTATGTTACAGTAAGTTTACTTTTTGATAGTTGCCATTTGAATGCAACGGAAGTAGTTTTTGTTGATGCTGTTAAATTCTAGGTTGTAAAAGATTTCAATGTGGCCCTTGATTGTACGTGAAAGGAAAGCTGTAGAATGTAGTGGTGCATCCGCTTTCCTTCTCAAGTGGCATTGCCAGACCCCGTTACGAGACAATGTTGATTTTGGTGGTAAAACCATCCCGCGTGCACCGGTTTAGCAAATCATCGTCCACATTAACCTGTGATCATATAAAGAAAACAAATAATGGGGTTTGTTATCTCTGCTGCCAATTTCCAAGGAATTATGTTGCTTGAAGATGCACGCCATTCAGTATCTCCACTGTTTTCAATTGGGATTTAAGACAGACCCACAGCAGAAGTGAAATTATTGCAGCCGTGTTCAGAAAAGATGTCACATTTTGGACCCAACACAAGTCAGTGCAATCATTTGCAGGGATTTTCAGTTCGACCACTCTTAAATTTTCACTGTGAAGAACGATGGGGGCCGATAAGCCTCCCATACACAGACCTTAACCTGTAATGTACGACTTGTAACACTAGAGACTGGCTACCCAAATTTCCCATCTCAACTACTCGGACTCGAGTCTTATAATCCTGTGTTCCTGCATGTTTTACCACAGATTATTTAAACGTTATATAGGAGACAAACAGAAGCTCTTCTTGGACACTTTTGTGTGTTTTATTATTATTTTTGTTAAACCTTTGAGTTTGTGAATAATGGCCTGGGCTAAGTGTGTCTTGTCCCAGTAATTGCTATAAAGCAGCATTAGGACAATGTTTAGATGAAGCATCTGCAGCCGACTCCACCAAGGCTACCAACGCCCATGTGTTTCAGGTTGTGACGTCTTTTGTGGCTACCTTTTTAAGTTGCATCCCCCCCACAATGCCTTTAGTTCTGCATTGCCAGTGTACTGCCAGACATGAGGTAAGGACAAAGCATTCAGAGTTGGGACTTTTCAAAGCAACAAGAAGCAGGCTTCCTCTTGTCTATCTCAGATTTTTGGCTTTTCGTTTTGTAATGTCTGCATAACTAGTTTGAAATGGCGATGCACAGTGTTTGCGTTCTGATTAAATATGTTGTCTGTGAGGACAGATTTGAGGGTTTTCGTGCACAGAGCCAGATGACAGATAAAGGCCGAATGTTTCTCAGATGTTCCCTCCTTTATGTGAGCTACGGGTGAAATGTGTATCTCAAGTGTTAGCTTGGTTTGACATTGTTTCTCTCTAAGTTTTTTTTTTCTTTCTTTTTTGAGGGACGTCTTCCTAACTATTGTCAATGTAAACTGATTTAGTATTGTTTTCCTCTGGCATGTATTTTTGCTGTGTATATGTAGGAGCCGTTCCAATGCTGTTAAATTTGCACAAAACGTGTGCCTGTCATTGCTCTCAAATGTAACTGGCTTGAGTACAATTGCACTTCATCAGAAATAAATACAGTAGGTTGCTACAGAACCAAAACCATGTAACTCGATAAAATAAAATGTTGACTTATTACACTGTGGTCTTTCATTCTGTCCCTCTGAGGCAAATCTGAGCTTCAACAGTGTTTTTTGTACCCGTGCATGCGAGTGTCTGACTTTAAATCTGTTGGTGTTCACAGTATTTTTATTTTTTTTTTTAAACTTGAGGGTGACTTACCAGGCTGCATTTTTAAAGCAAAATGATACTCCTGATGATACCTCGGTACCAACTGAGTGCCATTTAAATGCCACAGATTACCTAAGTATTGTTGCTGACCATGTCCGTCCCTTTCAGCATGAGCATGACACTGATTTCACTGTACTAAAACGGGCTCGGCACTCTCCAGGTCTTAATCCAACAGAGCATCTTTGGAATGTGGTGGAACGCGTGATTCTCATCGTGAATGTGCAGCTGACAAATGTGTGATACCGTCATGTCAATATGGACCAAAATGTTCCAGGAATCTTTCCAGCACCTTGAATGAAATGGCTGATGGGTTTATGTTTGCGCATTTGTAGAACTAAAAAGCTTTGACCCTTTTAAAATAAGCATATTAAAGTCCAGCTATTTCAAATGAGCTGTCAGTTATGTTACAACAGATTAACAATGTGGTGCTATATTTCGCTATATTTCAGTCATTATGGAATCATTTTGTTTTTCAGTTAATGCACTGCAATCACCCAAACTCTCTAAATCTATGTTTAAATACTACATCAGCTGATTTCACTGATTCGCATGCAGTCGGCCAGAGCCGGTTCTGTTTGGTGTGCGTTAAAACCTGTCGGCAGATGACAGGTGGCAGATGAAGAAACTAACTCCTTCAGCCAAGATGTTATGTGTCAGGCTAAGGGCTGGTGTAATGGCATGCATTACTGTGTATTAATATCACAGAAAAGCAGATTTTATGGGGTTTTTTTATTGTGTGCTTTGTTTCTCTGCAAAAATTGTGATTGCACTACAGCATACAAAAAAGACCATCTGCAGAGAGATCTTGTTCATGCCTTTGGCTGTTGTTTTCTCATTGATAAAAACTGCATGAGTCGGGTGGCACTTGTGTAACGTGCTGCAGTTACGTGATGTCTGTAAGTGGAAATCTGTAGAAACAAGAGCTCACGAAGCCAGCAGAGCTGAGAGAGCAGACAAATCAAAGAACAAGTGACTAATGAATAATTCGTAGCGACAGACTGGGGTCAGAGTGGATGAAATAAGATGCTCGCTGGAGTTAAGCAAGGCTTTGTTCTTTTGATACTTATCATTGCATCACACTCGCTCTAAAGTTCCTCTTTTTAAAAAATATTTGGGATTCACTTGCAGCCCTTGTTTAGTGAGCAAGAAAGCCACGAGTGAGTGGCACGAATAAGGAGTCTGAATGCTGTTAAAAACGTGATGTATCATTAGTCTCACATTCACTCACACTTTAAACAGAAGTGCGTCAGAGGCCCGTCTGCTTTTCTACCCAGCCTTCGCTGCTGTTTTACATTCTTGTTTTTCCCATCAGCACCCCCCCCCCCCCCCCCCCCCCCCCCCCCTCCACATCCCTGACTGCTTTCTCTTTCATAGCCTCTGGCTGCCTTCATCCATCTTCCCACACAGAGCTGTAATTCATGGTCGGAGCACATTCACATGTAGACAGCATAGATAATTGACTGGACCAAAAACTAACCCCTGCTGCTTGAAAACTAGTCACACAGTTAATATATATCTAGAGCCATGTTTCACACTTTGACACAAATTCGGGGTATTTTTCTGAACTGTGGCTTGTTCAGTATAAAGAGTATTGTTTTCTACCAAATAACTTTCTCATAGTGTTAAAGCACATTTAAATCCAGCTCCATCTCACACTGTCATTAAATAGCTTTCATATCCAAATCTGCAAAAAGTCTTAAAAGGACTCTTTCATGGCAACATTTTTACCTCTCTGCACTTAAATAGCTCTATTCAGCTCAGCACAGCTTCAATATGAAAAGCATATGAATAACCTGAATTGCTCTAAAGAGGCTGATGTTTTGGCGCTGGCTGAAAATACCCCTTTCTTTTGTTCAGAGCGTGGCTCTCATTGATGTGGTGAATGTTTATGCTCTGCAGCTCCCTCATAGACTTCGAGATGACCAGTGGGCGTATTTCACGCTGGCACAACAAGGAGGCAAATGACTCAGATTCAAACATCAGGGATGTTGAGAAACACATTCATGTGTTAATAGAAGCTACTGGATTCGCTGGTTGCAATTACATTGCGCGTAGGTTGAAGTATGTGGTGTTATTGTCCGGGAAAGTCAAATTTGAATTCATCATTGGATGAAAATCCTTGAAAATTAATATTTTTGTCCACTATTGTTGTGATTGATGAATGTCTAGTGTTTGAAAAAAGGTGCACAAGAAGACCTGAATTATTTATATTGAGCCATAGTGTGGAGATGAACATGCACTGGCTCTTCTTTGCATAGTGCCCATAGTGATTTTCATACATGTTTTTTAAAATTTATTTTTTACATGAAACATAATCACTATCACCTCCGTACCACAGTAGGGAAAGCACATGTGGAATTAACAGCAGCTCAGTTAAGTGCCCATCTATACCCACACAATTACATCTGATTGCCCAATAAATTGCTAGCCCCAAAGTTTGAAGTCCACTGTCTATTGTAAGAAATTCACCAATGATTGACAGATGAAGTCCAAAGATTCTGTTCACCACAGTGTTTTTTCAGTTGAAATCACACAGACTTCTGCTGTCAATGCTACACAATAATCAGTTCACAAATAACATACACAGACCCAGTTCTGGTCTGGGACTATCACCAGTACCAACTTGTGAAAATACATGCAATTAGATAATAACAATTGCAAGGTTTGGTTTCTCCTAAGCAGGTTTATTTTTAGAACCAGAAAAACCTCCATCCCTGTTTACTCCTTTTGAAGGCCAGCAGGGGACAACCCCTAAAATGAGGAGTGGCTCAAGAATTTTGCACAGTACTGTACAGTCTATGACTTAAACCCCCAAACTTTAACATGGATGTTTGATACAACTGTGACTCAGGTATTCTTTTGTTTATTTAGTGAAATCTGAATAACACCTGACTGAGTCTTAAAGGCTATAGTATGACCACAACCTTGTGCCTTTGGCCACAGGGCAGGGTCACCATGTGCTGAGGAGCTAAGTGTGCAAAAGTCACCAATACTGCTCACTCAATAGTTGCAAGTTCCAAATCTACCCATGCCATGAAACCTGAGCTTCATGATTTGGTAAAGGCCCTTTGCCAGCACAACTGTGCCCAAGTGCACAAAGCAAGGTCTATAAAGACGTGATCCACCAAGTATCCATCAAGGATACCAAGGATAGCCTCCATTAAGTATCTTTGGGACAAACTAGAATGGAGACTTGGAGCCAGTGTCTATCCGCCCACATGCTCTTCTTTAAGAATGTCTAAAAATTCCCACAGACACACTTCAGAATATTGTATAAGCCCTCTCGCCCCAAAAAACAAAAACGAAAAACTGGGAGCTACTGTAGCAGCAAAAGGACCAGCTCTATATTATTATCTATGGTTTGAAAATGCTCCAGTAGGTGTGATGTGTAGGTGGCCCAACAGTTTGGTCCATGTAGTGTAGATAGACATTGTTGTCTTTTATGCACTTCCACACTCTGACCAGATGAGGGAAGTATTTCTCTTTCTTTGCAAAGAACTCCACTCAATCGCTGATATAAAATGAGAATAAACTGGTTTTTAATAACATTTTATAAATTATTATGATTTAAATGTGAAAAAGTATTCAGCTTTAAGTTTATTTTGTAGTGTCAGTAAATGCATGACCTCGTGATTCCTTAGAATTTCAGACATTTGAATTTTCCCTTTTATTTCCCTGTGAAAAGCCACAAATCCCCAGAACAAACATTCAGACCAGGAAACTTTCCTACCTCATAATGAGGTTGTTGACATTTAGTCATCTGTCTACATTACTAAGGCACACAACAACAGACTTTACCAAAAAACTATACAGACCCTGCACATCCTGCACTTTTTTCACATATTCTAACCTAATATTTTTTCACATTAATGGATAATTATGAAATGCTACAAGAGGTTTTAGAGGGGAAAAAATTCCCATGACTAAAGGGAAACTTAGTTACTGATTACACTGATCATGAGAATTAAATACATTTTTTTCCATGACTTCACCACTTCTATTGCTCCTTAGATGAAGCGTGTGAGAGTTTTAAGCAGACCGTCTGTGCTTTGTCCTTCCGTAGGGCACCCAGAGGTGATCTAGTTCATAAATGATCATGCCCGGTCTGCTTTGCTGCACCTAAGAGCAGTTTGTTCTAATGGTTTCCTCTGAATGGACTGAAGCCATGAAGGTGTGCATTGCATTGCGGGAAGTTGCTGAAGCAGTCACCCTGTGCGGCTTCATTTAGGTGTGCTATCGCTCATATGCTATTAGGCTCATTAACAGAGGCATTCTGAAGATTAGAAAGGAGGACCTCAGCGGGGAGGAATTTTATTGAGACTACTGGCATAACAATGCACACACAAAGTTAATCAGGCCAGCAAAACACTGCAGGAGAAGGAACAACCAAAATACACACACACCTCAGTTTTAATGTTTTTAAAACTTATGCGAGAAGCTCAGAGAACACTTTTAAAGTAATTTCCCGTCTTGGCAAACATTCGAGATGACTAAGTAAGGAACAGGCTAAAGGTTGAAATGGCTTCCTTTCATGGGCCGCGGTATTTTTTATGACCTTGTCTGCTCAGACCATCCTGAAAACACATAAACTAACCTTTCTCCTGGTTAAACTGAACTTCACGATTGATCCTTAAATTTAAAAAAAACGCGAGCGCAAACTCTGGCTTTTTTGACTCTAAATCAGAAAACCTGTTTTCTCCTGCCCTAAAGTCACCGGCCCTCTTCTTCCCACAAAGCATCTTATCTAAGCCAAACCCTTTATGGACCATCACCATGTAATCCTGCTTCTTTACTGCTCTCACTGTGCGCTGCCGTCAAGGATAAGGCAATCAGCTTATCATGAAGACATGATTTGCAAAACTTAAATGCAATGAGGGCATCAGACTCTCTTTGATATCTTCCAAAGAAGTGTGATCTAAGTCTCTCTTAAAAGTGCTTTAAGATATGATGATGTAAGCTTGTTTAAGTCATTTCTTTTGATTTGGTAGAGTTTGTGTTTATTCCTAAAAATCTGAAAACTAAATTTTGGCAAGTTACCATTCAGTTCTTTCACCCGTGTAAGCAGCGCAAGGAGGAAGGAGAGTGATTCAGCCTGTTTCGGTACTTTCTTTCCTTATCTCAGATCATATCCCAGCTCTGAAGGCATGTGATCTTGGGCAACAGGGCCATAAAGGAGGGCAGTTCTTTATGAGACGGACTGTGAAACTGCAGTTGCACTGACTCTGTGGCTGCAGTACATATATTTGCAGTTCTTTTTTCAGTTTTTGTTTCTGGATCCAAACAAAGAATAAAGATTAGTAAAGAATAGACCTGATTTAGAGACCTTTAGTAATTGAATTCACAAACTGTTTTAGCTAAAGATTAATTTGATCTTTGTCTGCTTTAGCTTAGCCAAGATTATTTTAGGTTAGTTTAAATACAGAAGTTTAGTTCAACATTCAATTCAATTTTATTTATATAGAGCAAAATCACAACAACAGTCACCTCAAGGAGCTTTGTATTGCAAGGTAAAGACCCTACAACAAAAACTTCATTAAAATAAAATAATATCATTTTAGTTTTATTATAGCTTAGCATTTTGGTGCTAAAACTTGGCTCAGTTTGAGTTTATCCTCATGAATTATTGCATGGAAAGTGGAAAGATTCCCAGGGCCCTGGAGCTAATGGGGCCTTCAGTCTTAGGATTTTATATTAAATGTGTATACTATTAGCCTGTTGTTGTGATTTGTAAACTAGAATGTATGTATGGTTACTAATTAGCCAATTAAATCACATAATTTTGACAGAAGTTACAAATTAAATGTCAATCTGGACACAGCATGGGCAGTCTGCAGGAGAAAGGGATACTTAGCTGGTCAGCATAGCAGTTTTCATACTGATGCTACATCTCTGCCTCCTGTGGAGCTCATGGGTACTTATATAGCTGCTAGCTATAGGTAGCTTAAGGTTACAGGAGCACAGTGCTAGCATCAGCAGGCTGGGCAGCTTAGGAAGTCTGAGTGGTGCTCTTTAGCTAACTTCTTAGTAAATGCCCACACAAGTGGGCAACAGATGTTGATCCTGGACCAACATTGTTATGATGTAGGAACAGCACCAGCATGGGGAAATCAGATCACAGCTATGACTGTAGTGAGGCTATTGGCAGTGCAACAAAGCAATTATTGTGCAACAAAATCACTGCCGCTGCACTCTTTAGCTGTTAAGCAACATTTGCCATTTAGTTGTGCTTCATGTTATCCTTATAGCCTAACATAACTTGTTTCATTTTTCTTTAGTTAAAACTTTAGTTAAATGTTTTCGTTTTGCTTTTCTTAGTTAAAATAGCTTAGCTAAGGTTATAACTTTCTCATACTGATTTACTCTCATATTCAACACAAATAATGGTATTTTTTTTTTAAATGAAATCCTAAATCCACTTCAAATCAAAGTATTTCCTCTATTCTGATATTTGATATGTAAAAAGTGCTACACAGCCACATTCACAGGGCAGACCCACCCTTGGATCACAGAAGGGTGGTACAGGTGCTGTCAGGGATTTACTGATGGGGTTTAGATTGCTCTGACAGAATTTTAAAGCTGTTATAAAGGTGGGGTTTTATGTGATTGCTGCTGGGTGTTCTTGGCTGTGTCTCAAGGTCTGTTTGTAGACAATACAAAAAAAGGGCTTGGGGAGGCATGTGTATGTGGTATGTGTGTGTTACTTTGTGTGTCTGTGTGTAGCATGCACAGGATTTGGTGATGGAGATCAGAAGGGTGGGGAAGTCTCACAGGTAGAGGACGCCGATGGAGGTGGTGGGACTGTGCAGTCACTGTGTCTCAATCTACAAACTGACCCTGCATGACCAGTCTTGGGCAGCAGCTAATGGCCCCCAATTACAGTTTCTCTGTCCTCCACAAAGCAGCCAGTGTGGCGTGACCCTTTGAAATGAATGCATGGCAACACATGACATGTTTAGAGAGCGAGATGACTTAATTGCATGTTAGTTTTTGCATGGCATTTTATTTTGGACTTATTTAGTCCTTTACCTTTGACTCTTTCAAACTGCTAAAGAGTGTGAGGGAACAGTCTGGGTTTGAGGGTGGGAAAATAGCAGAGAGAGGGTCCGAGGTGGAAAGGTCAAACTGATGTTTCACCATGATGCCAGCGAGGGACATTTTTTCCGTCAGGATGCCTCCTGCGGTCGGGGTTAATGTGGTGTTCTGCGGACAGAGATGTGCAGATGAATTAATTTTAGGGATGAGCAGAGGACCGTGGAGACAGAGGTCCAGAGTCCACTGCTGAGAATGGGGGCGGTGTTTGGAAAATGGGTCTCTGAGTGCAGATCTGTTGGCACCATGTCCAGCTTTACTACAATGTCATTTTAATGTCATAAGTCTCTGCACATTAAAAAAAAAAGAACGGATAATTTTTTATTATTTTCTCAGGGAAGATTTCAATAAATGAATAACTCAGAAATGACAGGCAAAAAACAAAACAAAACAAATGTCCTCCACATGGTGGCTCTAGACAAAAAGTCAAAGTTGCATCACGTGGTAACCAAGAATTCCTGTGAGGAAATTTGGTGTCAAGTAGTGGCACAATATTTTAAACAGGTATTCACGCCTACCAGTTCATGTGTCTTGTGACTCTTTTACCTGGGGCAATTGTCAGGTCACTTTGTCCATTACAGCTGTCTGAGAACTCACCAGCTGCTTTTTGATGACAGCAATTGGAGCACAATTTATGGACCACGAGCACCTGTTTCAATTGGCAGTCATTATTTATAGGAACAAACAAAGAATGTGAAAAAATATGAATACTTGAATATAAAGCTGAATTGTCCCCAAGCAGTCAAAACCCACTCTTACCTGATTGCATAGTAGCCGTCCACAGACACACTCGATACGCTTGTTATGTGAATGTTATGATATTCCTGTTGTCGATGTGGATAACCAGGTGCATTAACACCTGCACCTCTTCTTCTATCTGAAGATGACAATTTCTTGATTCTTATTCACATTCAGAAGCAGATGATTCCTCCCAGATCAGTGCTCTGTACTCCTGCTCCTGCCCATCGCTAATACATCCAAGAACTGAAGTAATGTCATAGTATTTCTATAGGTGGCATGAGTTGTACTGAAAGTCCGAGGTGTGCATATGTATACAACTATTGTGATGTTCATATAAATATGCTGATCATTAGCAACTAAAGATACATGGCCTTCCCATCAGCCTCAGCTTTACATTGTTTTTGTAAGGGTTGCTGTGGTTCTGTAGGTCAGACACGTGTCAATCAGAAGGATGGTGGTTCAATCACTGTCTTTTCTAGTATCTTGCCCAAAGTGTCCTTGGGCAAGATACCTACAGATGAGTTGCCCCCCTCATTGATTGTGTGAATGGGAGAATGAGGCTTGTAGTAAGAAAGCATTCGAATGCTCAAATTGAACAGATATGTAAATTTCAGTCAATTTTACACCGTAAATGAGCCATTTTAATTGTGTTATACAGTTTGTAGATGTGCGTAACCACTAAATCAGGATTGTCAAATATAAGGCCTGGGGCCCAGAATCGGGCGGGTTAAGACTCTAATCTGGCCCACTGGATGGCTTTAGAAATGTGAAAGAAGGCATCATTTTTTATTTTTTATTGTATTTTTGTTTAAGTTTGACAGCTTTTCCTACTGAGAAAGTTTATCCATACTACACCTGAATAATTAAGTACTCAATAAACAATTAACCCTTTAGCAGCCGATCGGAGCGGGCACGCTCTGTTTTGCGTAACTATTTTTAAATCCCGGTAGCTCTGCAACCACGTAAGCTAGCGCAAAATTTTTTTTGCATATGAAACCGGAGGAGTTGTACTTACATCTTATGCCATCAGCTTGTCCTAGGTCACGGTTTCCTTCCACATAAAGCTTTGCAAAAACTGCATAAAAAGCGCTTGCAGGAACAAAAACATAATATTCCAGAAACACGCTTTACCGATCCAATCAGCTGGTCATAACACTTCCTACGTTGGAATAGACGTCAGCGCGAACTTTTGCATTTCCGCCATTACCTGCCCGAAACCGGAAGTGACGTCATTTTCGCGGAAATGTAGTCTTTTTTACTATCAGGGCCTCAGGGCCTATACTCGTCTTTTTAAAAGTTATCTTTGACTTTATGACTTTCTGTGTCGTTTCTGGGATGCTTAGGACTCATATTGCACTGCTGGAAATAGTTTATTTTGATGCATATGCTGCTTTTTTGCAAATTTGCAGTATAATATTTATTTTCGTTTTTCCTGCAGTGTATAAAAATTGGTGTATTTCAAAAATAAAACTATGAAGACACTCAAAATAAATTTCCTGTGGTGGGAAACTATTTTGTGCAACTTTTTTGTATTTACAGTTTTGAGGGATAAGCCTCTTAAATTTCTCTAACTAGAAATATATGTTAAAAAACAAAAACGATTTTCAATTTTTTTGTAGTTTATTGCACTTTTTTGCAATTTATGTAATTACTATGCACTTAATGAATACATATTATTAAAATCTGGGCTATAATGGTTGTATTGATGTATAGCAACTTGAAATGCTCCCAAAAATGGCTCCACAGCATGTAAAAATATAATATAAGCTCTGGCGGACTTGGTTCTATGGTAGGTCTTAAAGGGTTAAATGAAATCTGCTATCTGCTAAAAAAAAAGAAAAAAAAAAAAGAAATCTGTTTATTACAGTGGGTCCATTGTAAAAAAAAATGTAAATTATCGTGGCTCAAGAGTTGCCAGTTCGAGCCCCGGCTCTGACAGTCTGGTCGTTGTGTCCTTGGGCAAGACACTTCACCCGTTGCCTACTGGTGGTGGTCAGAGGGCCCGGTGGCGCCAGTGTCCGGCAGCCTCGCCTCTGTCAGTGCGCCCCAGGCGGCTGTGGCTACAATGTAGCTGCCATCACCAGTGTGTGAATGGGTGGAAGACTGAATGTAGTGTAAAGCGCTTTGGGGTCTATAGGGACTAAGTAAAGCGCTATATAAATACAGGCCATTTACCATTAACAATACATTTCTTTTTTATAATTACAGGCAAGTCAGCGAACTTTATTGCGTGTAATCTGACACATTTACATTTATAAAACACATTCTCTGACAATTTAATCCTAAGCGGTCATGCTTATAGATTCATTTACTACGGCATGTAGAAAAACTGAGATGTATGATTGCACTTAAACACTTTTTAACCACTTTTTCCAAACATATTAAAATATCTCATGGATTTAATGTGTAGCTAATCTCTTTACACTAACAGAAAGAAGAGTTTCACTGGTCCGGCCCACTTAGGATCAAAGTGGGCTGTAATTGTCCCACGATCTAATATGAGTTTGACATTACTGCACTAAACTGTGAAATAGAATGGGCAAAATTAATTGTGTAATTTTTGATATTAGATTAAAGTTGCAGCAGTGGGTTAATGCGTAGCCATTTTGCCAGCTGTTCGTTAACACGTGTGAAACTATTTTAACTAATATAAATAAATAAATGAAAAAGTGAAATGATCAATAAATCCAAATCTAAATCTGATATAATAAGGAGCTCAAATCTACTCATATGTGGTAGTCTCTTGAGGCCAAAACAGTGAAAGTATGCAGCTTTCTGTAAGATATACTTGTCTTTTACCTTTCTTGTGACAAAATAAATCAATAAATTAGATTTTTTTTAAAGAAGTGAAATATATAAACCTTTTTTTTTTTTCTACAATTACCACAATAGGGAGTCACATCTGAGCTACACAAGGACGGAAAAAGGCAGGTACTTTAAGCACTCACAGGGGGACAAGACAGACACCATGGTTGACTGAGTGTGAAGCTTTTCTCTTTACTCATGAAATAATAGATAACTTGGGTTTCACATTAGGTGGCATGAGGCCAGAATTTTAATTGTTCAAAAGCTGACTTATATAAACAAAGTGGATTCAGAGGAGCTCCTGTGAGGCCTTTGCTATCAAAGTTCATGTTTGTAGTAAAAACAGTTTTTATTGGAAAGATTGGGGCTCATCATGACAGGCTGGCACAGAGAAACCTGAGAGGCTGACGTTTCTTAATTCTCGGCATTTTCTTAAATAATTGGAGTTATATTTCTCTTTAGTTTACTGTAAGAACACCCCCAAACCACTCAGTACTACATGATTACACCTGTAAATGTATATTCAGTTTCTCTTTTCCAGCCAGCATGAGAAGCGTTGCTCTCCTGACAATGATCCCATTTAGCTCCCTTGCAGCGAAGCCACACCAGCATCGATCTGTGCATGAGGTAAAAGGAAATGTGCTGATTCCTTGTACACCCGGTTATACATTAACTGTTAACAAAAAAGAAATAAAACGAGCTTATAGACTTGGACCGATAACCCGCTACTGCATCTGACAAGCCAGGCAAATAAATTGCTGACAGAAAAAATTATCTTCACACTAAAGGTTACTGTTGCTACTGTCACATTTTCGTGGTATTGGCACATTTATTACCCAAAATAAAAATCTATGGGTTTTGGACAGCGGGAGGAGAGATGGGAGAGTTCACCTCTAAGTGAACGAAGGAGCAACCTTGACAGCAACCTTGGCCACATGGCTACAGTCATGAATTTTTACAAAAGTGAGTATGAACAGCACAGCATAAAAAAAACTCGATTGCAGGTCAAGGTCACATCACTTAAGTCAAAAATATAAAGGTATCATCAGTAAAAATGAAGTGCAAACCAAAGGCCTTTTTATTATGTTAATAACTTTGTAATAACATAATATTATTATGTCATGGGATCAACAGAAATAAAGCTTTTTATTTGACATGTCAGGTTGAATTATCAAACAGGCCTATAATAAATCCACATATCATTCATACGTAAGAAATAACAATGTGATGTGATGTGATGGCTGATATATTACTACAGCCATCACTTGCCTTCAGGCTTGAAAACATAACTGTGCAGATATAAACATGTAGTCACTCCAGTATTTGAAATTCAGCCTGCGTGCGTGGTGCTAGTTTAAAGAGTATACAGTGCTTGTCAGTTTATTTGACACCAATCCAGTTATAGGTGGTTGCAAGGTTGGTGTGTAAAATCTTTATCTGCATGATAAAAGAAACTGAAGCAGAGTAAAGAATATGATTTCTTTGAAAGTATGAAGTCCATATACTTATTGCAGTATTTGCTCTTCCTGCTACTTCAAAGTGTCTCTTTTGTTTTGTTAACTCTGACTTAACAGAGCCCACTGCTGCTTGAGGTGCTTAAAATTATATTTTATTTTTTTCCAACCCCACTGAAACCTGGAAATGCCTGAAGTAATCTAAAATCTGCTCTTGCACATATAACAAATGGGCAAAAAAAAAGAGACAAAAAATCAGAAATTATTTTCAGCTCCTTTTAAAGAGCAGGATCCAGCACCTGAACCAGGCCGTGGTTGTTATACAAACACAACCAAGCTGCATTTTTCTAAATTTGCAAAGCGTGGCACGTTTAGGCCAACGGGTACTGCTATTAATAAAACTGATGTAGTAGTGGTTTTAGATTTCTAAAATTAATGTTATTTAGAATTTAAACGTTTTTTAACTTGAGGCTAATTCTCAGGATAGAGTGTCACATTTTCATTATTGTGGATCTAAAACACATTATCTTACAGGAAGTGGACACTGGAGCCAAGCACCGAGACAGACAACCCTTAGAGCAAAGAAATACTCCCAAAAGCAATTTAGTTCAATTATTTTTATTTAGCAACAGTCACAACAGGAATCGCCTTGAGGTGCTTTATATTCTAACGGTAAAAACCCTACGATAATACAGAGAAATCACCAGCATTTCACTGCTGTGCAGCAACAATCATGGTATGTTATAGAATAAGCGGGTTAAAATTAGGTTAAATTTAAACTCAAGTGAAGTAAACCTTTACACATTTAAATAAAGTAGTAACTGTGTCCCCAGTGAAAACGAAGCTGGGAATCAGTGTGCAATACTACACTGTAAAATTAACACAAAAGAAACACTGAAAACTGGTTCAATAATGTTTGGATTTTATGAAGTTGACGTTACCTTCAGAAATGTGACTGTATGACCACTGAGTGTATGTATTCTGTGTAACTCTGTGCGCAGGTTTCAGCAGCAGCGAATGTGTCCTGTCAGAACATTCCACCTCTCATGGCCGCTAATGGCAGGTGTGCGTGCCTCTACATTAATCAGGGTGCTGTGAACCTGCAGAGGAAGCCGAGCAGGTAATTACTTTTGAATTTTTAGTCACGGAGACCAGGAGAAAGAAAAACACCGGGCAGAGAGGCAGCCATGAAAAGAGGACAAAATCTTGTGTAGCCTATGTCTGATTTCTGGCTGTACCTTAAGTCCTTGCATGACACTGATCAATACAGGTGACAAAATATAGTCTTTCTGCTTTTCATTTACATTAAGTTTTACAATGAAAAATAGACACAGATTTTTCCCCGTTTTTTTGGGGCAATAAACCTGATTATCACAGTATAAGAACAATTCTTTTAAACTTAAGTAACATAACATACTGCCCAGTTAGAAAGCATTCAACAGCTTGAATCAATTTCAGCTACTCTGGTGTAAAATCAAAGTGACAATAGATACAATGGAGGGGCAACAACTAGACAACCCCTTCAGGATGGCCATACATTTTGTTACAGCAGAGGAGACACAAGGAGGTTATCCATCCATATCTGTTGTAGTCCTCCTGTGTGTGAGGAAAAGTCGAGGGAGCACTGCAAGAGCCCTGGAACATGCTCCAGTAATTTACCCGACATATAAAACTAAGGACCAGGGCGATTAATATGCACTAATAATATTATTAATAATAATAATGCACTTTGGATAAAAACAAGATAGGAAGCTCAAATGAAAGGATAGGTGGGACAAAAATGCACCTAATAACCTGCAATGCATGGAGAGAATTCAAATGGAAGTTAGTTATGGTAATACACTGCTGAATAGACTGGTGAAGAGGGTCAGCTTGGTTCTGGATAGTCAACTAGACCCCACAGAGGAGGTGGGTGAGAGGAGGATGTCGTTATCCCGACAGCAGTCAGACTGTAAAATATCCACACAGGATTAATACTGTCTAAAAATAGATGCAAATCATTATCACCCCCACTGCACTTTATGTACATATACAAATAATACTAATAACATTAATAACGTGACTGTATTCTTCTGAATATAATAACCATCTGTACATAGTGTAGCATTTTGGTCTTTTTTTGTACACCAGTTTTTCATATTTATTTATTTATCTATTGTTTTCTTTTTTTAAAATTTTCTCCAATATATCAGTTTCACTTTTCTTCCCATTCGTTGTGCTGCTGTAACAGTTGAATTTGAATGAATTTGAATTTGTATTAAATAAAATCTATGTCTGTTATGTCTTATGAGCTAATACATGTGACAGTGTCGGTCACGTATTGGTGACACATGTTCTGCTGGATCTGACTTTGGCACTTTTGGTTCAAATACCAGAGGAGAGACAGTCTGTGGCCACTACATGCAAAAACAATATTTTCTAAGAATACTGCTCACCGTAGCACTCAAGTGTATCGCAGTTAGATGGCTCAAACTCAATCCCCCAACGAGTAACAGTTGGGTTACGTTGGTGCAAGAGGTCCATGAGATAGAACAAAATAATGTTCTTTGAGACGTTAGACAGATACATGTAACACACATAACTAACAAACAGCAGAATCCTGCTGTAGTGATCCTGACTCGGTGAATTGACCTAAATCTGAGACAATTAACGCCACAGTGGAGTTTTCTCTTTTTTTCTTTGTCTTTCTTGCTGTTACTTCTATGTTTTGTATTTATTTATTAATTTCGATTTTTTAAAAATCTATTATTTTTATTTGCTTAATTCATTTAGCCCTTTTAATTACATCTATTAATTATATATCCCCCAGTCTTTGTTTTACTTTACCAGTTTTAACCATTATCATTAATTTTATAGATTTAATTACTGAAATACAAACAGAGTGGCTCAAATAGTGAAAACGCTGAACGACAATAGTTTAATCTGTATATGTAAATGTACTGAAACTGAAATTAAAATGAGAACTAAGTAAAAGGAGGTGTTTTAATCATATTTAGTTATTCAGCTTTTGTTAAACTAAAATATTTCACCCACCGCTGCTTCTAATGCACACTTTTTCTTTAAACTTTAAGCTGGAAATTTTGTGGTCACTTTAAAGCTATAGTTTATGTCCCCTTACACACATAGATGCCTCTAGTATAATACTAGTATTATACTAACTATTATACCAGAAGATGTTGCTTCTATTTACTTTACCCTCAGAAATGAACACTTTTAAAGAGTGCAGCCTCTTGATCGATGGCTGAGTGTAAAGCTCAAAGTGATTTAGTTCAGTGAATCTTGGGTCCCATAAAGGGGCCGCAAGATGACCCACAAGGGTGTCACAGATCATTTCCAAGTCCACAAAAACCAATCAGTATATTTGAATATTGCATATGCTCTTCAGGTCTCAAACAATTTAAAAAAGCATTTTGTTTAAGCATGTGCTGCAGTCAGTTTTAATAACAGTATTTATCGCTTTGGCAACTTCAAGCTTGCCACATTTCTTAATTCTTATGATTTTTTTTCCAGTGAACGTCCGCAAATTTTTTCAGCATGTACTCAGCTACAGGTGTGACTTTACGCTTTGTCAGTGGTTTAAATACACTTACAAAACAGGCTTTGGTGTGCAAACAGAGAAATGATAGTAATGGTAAAACTAAAATAAGGCAGTTGAATATCTCAATATTGAAATATAGTTATTTACAATATATTTTAAGGTGGAAAGACATAAGCAATCCACTGCTGGACAGCATATTATATGAATTTGGTCATAGCAACAGAAAAAAACTTTCCACAGGCTGAATAATGGTTTCATTGAAATTCCACAGTTTCATGTAGTTTATTCATAAATCAATTAAGTAACATTTACAGACATGATTACATATAAAATAGTCATGTGTAAAATGGGACTCCCCAAAAGCTATCCAGACCTTTTACATAGAGGCCTAAACACTAGATAAAATGCACAAAACACATATAAATATACATCTACTATCTATATTGTTGCAGTGGCACATGAAAATAGAAGTGTGAATTTAATAAAGCACTGACTTCAAATGCAAAGCTTTTGAGAAATCCCTGTCATACAGAGCTCATAATCCAACATAGTTTAGTAGCAGCTGTTGTCTTAAACCCTTTTTAAACAGAGAAGGATGTTAATAGTTCAGTAACGCTTTCTAGCCATTTCCAGATCTGTGGCTCTCTACAGGTCACACTAAAATGTGCACATTTTTGTAAGACCACAAAGAGGCCTCACAAACCAAAAGTATTTAGGGCCTAATGATTTAATCTGAGAATAGCAGCAGTCTCATTTTGAAATACTCTGCTAAATAAAGAAAGGTCTTATCATGTTCAGAAACTCTTCCTTGTAGGCGTGTGTTTGACTTCCCGCTGAATGCAGCAGCCAGCGGCTTGGATCTGATTCACATGTTCTTTTCTCAGGAGATTTATTGCTCTGTGACACACCTTACATGGAGCTGGCACAGTTTGTCTGATCAAAATAAGGTCAGGGGTGATAATACTGTGCATGCATACATGTGTGTATGTGCGTGAGCTTTTCATTTTTAAATATTAGTAAAAAAAAAAAGAGATTAAGTTGACAGATCGGAAACAATATGACAGAAAAAGAGAAAAGCATGCAGGATTGTGGCTGCATGGTATGGTATGTTGCAGTCTTACCTGTGCGATGTACTTGTAGCTGTCCCATCGTTCACTAGGTGACAGCAGCGAGTCCAACAAGAGGTGCAAAGCAAAGTCACAGCGTCACATCCACATACAGGTTTTTAGCCTGAAACAAAAGTAGTCTTATGCATCTCTGCTTTCAGCACAGAACTATGCAAAATGAACCACTGGTTTGGAACTCTTAGCCATCCTGAAAACTCACAAGCTGTTGTCAGAGCCATGCAAATCTGCCCAGAGTTGACCCGTTTAACAGCTGCTAATACATAACTAGGGAATAAATTCTGGTTCTCTGTGCAGGTAGATGGAACATCGGCATACTTTGCACACTCTCTGAAACACTTGGGTACAGTTATCCTTTCAGGAAGAACTACATGATGCCGGAAATACTTGTGCAAATGATTTCAGGTACAAAAACTCACAAAAAATAGATGCTTTATTCTAGAGAAGTGAAATGAAACACTGAAACGGTCCCTGTTTGTTGAGTCCTCTTGGGTCTAATGGTGACAGTAAGCCTTTAGCAACTCTGAGTTGGAGTTTTAATAAATGTGTGAAAAGAGTGAATCTGTTTCTGTTCTAGTGAGGAACACAGATGTTTCTGAGTACACCACACCTCACCTCAGAAACATCTGTCTGGCTCTCCTGTCGTTGAAGAGCAGCTTTCTCTTCATGCCTGAGTGTGTTTTTTGGCTCATTTACTTTCAGTCAGTCTGCTTGACTGCAGCACCGCTGTCAACCTCTTTGCCCATGTTAGCAGGCAAGAGTCTTTCTTTTAAAAGCTTTTTAGATTTCTTTACAGCCAAAATTAGGATAAGTTGGCAAATTAAAAAAACAACAACCCAGTTTCTTATATTTAAACATAGAAATGAAATGCAGTACTAATACTAAAAATACTGAATATAGCAATTAGAGGAACCAGTATTGTAAAATGATGTTGTGATGAACTTTACTGTATTTTAATTTTTTTTTCTTACCTGCTTTAGTTCAGACAAATGAAGACCAGAGTTTTTGTGTTTCCACCTGATGCCATAGAGATAGCAGGTCAGCCCCCCTGTATACTTGACAAAGTGGCTGTTGCTTCGATTCTTGAGTCAATATTGACCACCAGCCAAGAGGTGAGCAAAGCTGCAGAAGCAGCTGGGAGGAGGACCACCAGAAGACCATCATCAGCGACAAACACACACACTTAAAACAAAAAACTTCTACTACACTCAGTATAATGTGGTGGCTAATTAGCGACATGTGGCTGGGATTCATTCTTATACTTTATATAAATCAGTGTTGTGCAGCAGAAGCCCAGGAAAACCAAAACCTTTCCAACTATTATCAGAAAAAAAGAAGAAGAAAAAATAAAAAATGTTATTTTAGCTTGGCATGAGCAAACCAGACTAAGCTCATCTTTAATTAAAAGGATTCTTAATACTTAAGCTTTACATTCAACCAGAGAATAGTATCATGAATAATAAAAAAACAAAAGATTGAAAAGAATTAATAGAAACGATTTCTAAAAGATACAGATGTAAAGGATGTCACCATTTGGTCAGTAAAATCCCATCTTAAAGCATTTCGGCCATCAGTATGTAGGTGTGATAGATGAGGAGAGGATCTGAGAGAGAAACGACATACAGTAGTCTTCATCCTGCATTGTGACTTTAAAATTTAAAACATCAACTCATATTCAGTAAGACTTGATACAAGACCATAAACACATCAGGAAAGTGTGAGGGCATGGATCATGTGAGGACTAGGATCTTATACAGTCTATGCTAAAACATGGCACAAGAAACATGACTCCTATACAAACCTCTCCATATACCATATAATGGCAGTGGCCTCAGAGGGTATAAAAAGAAAAAGCAAAGCTCTACCCTAGCTCGACATGTCCAGTTAAAAAAAAGATGGCGACACTGAAAACACTGATCCTAAGGCTTCATAACAAGAGGCTTTAATACAAAACAATAGGTGACATCATGGTGGCTGCGGCCATCTTTTGTAGTTTTCACTCTTAGACTGTTGGCTTACTTGCGGTTCCTAGAACTCTCAGTAAAATGGGAGGCAGAGCTATAAGACTCTTGTGAAACCCAGTTTTGGATTTAGGAGACAGAAACAACCCTTTTTTATTTTTAAGATTAGGCTTAAAGTTTCCTATTTGATATAGCTCATAGTCAGGGGTGGATTAGTTGACCCTCAACCCTTCATTTTCACTCTCTGTGTTTATACAGCATTTTGCATTTGATCATCAGTTATTCTTAATCTCTGCCTTTAATAATAATGGATTGCATTTATATAGCGCTTTTCAAGGCACCCAAAGCTACAGTTGTAGCCATAGGTGACAGAAGCAAGGCTGCCATATCGCGCCATCGGCCCCTCTGGCCATCACCAGTAGGCGGTAGGTGAAGTGTCTTGCCCAAGGACACAACGCCCAGGGATCGAACTGGCGACCTACTGGTTACAGATGCGCTTCCCAACCCCCTGAGCCATGGTCGCCCCAATTGTTGGGATTTTCTTTCTTTTCTTGTTTCTATTATTATTGACTTTACCTTAAACTATAAAGCATCTTGAGCTGCCTGTCGTTGTAATTTGGCACTATATAAATAAAAGTGAATTGAATTGAATAAATATGTGGTGCTTGTTCAGTCCCATAAAAGAGACCAACAACAACACAAATCCATGAAACATGTATTGTCCTTACAACAAGGTAAAGGTACGGTGGAGGAGGGTGGGGTTGGATGAATGGATCAACCAAGGTGACTATATAGTAATTTCTTGACCAGTGGTTTTTGAGAAAGACTGTCTGTCGTGACCATAATATTCCTTGATTGTGCACCATTTTTTTTTTAGTGTTGTAAGCTCGTTTTACCTGCTTTAAAGCCAGACTGTGATCCATGAGTCTAACCAGGTTATTGAGGTATCATGAAAATTGTTTTTGAATGTCACTCTACATATAATGTGTTAAATGTGATATTTCAGGAACACCTTGAGGGAATATCATGAAATGCGGCTCACATTTTCACTGTGCCTCAAAGATGAAGTATAAGGTCAAGGGTCAATGTCAATATGACTTAAAAATGTTCTGTACATATATTTCTGGCTTTACAATCTGTACAGTAACAAGCATATCTTATTCTTCAACGGGCAGTGACGGCCGTGATGGTCCTGTTAAGTCAAAAGCATAAAATCACAGTGAGTATTGGCTTAGTTACAGTCAAAGTGTGGGAGTTCCAGACTCCTGAATGGTGGATAGAGGGGGCATACATAAAGCAAAGGGTCAGGCTGCCCTGATGAAGCAAACCCTGCATCATGTTAGAGAATCCTTTACAAAATTTTTATTCACAAGGAAAACCTCAAACCTGCTGCATCTAATTTGTGACATTATACTTTATCACCGCAGGCAAATAATAAAAAAACATAAAGATATAATAGGCATTGAGACATAACCAAACAACAGTGAGACAGAAACCAGTTTGCTGTGGCGTGACTAACAGCCAGACCTCAAAGCCGCTCTAATCTGATGGGATTTAACAAAAGAAAAGAGGAAAGGCTCAATCCCTGACTACACACATGCCTTGTGTAGTCTCAAGAGCACACACAGCCCAAAGACTTTCAAGTCCTGGTCCAGATTCAAACCCACAGAGAACCTCAGTCACACAAGTATGCGCACACGCCGCTGCGGTGCTTGTTTACAGAGCCAACACTGTCGCTGTGACATGCAGCTACAGACCTGCAGCCGCAGGCCATCCCAACTCTACCAGAGGAGGATCATCCACGGGTCATGTTTATGAACTGGGAGGAGTGGATGGATGCCAGCATCTTCCATCACTTTCCTCTTCTTTATCTTCGTTGTATCAGTCAGCTGCACACTCTTAAACCGTTCTAGCGGTTCAGCCTGTGATTTGTGGGTATGGTGATGAAATCTTATTGCAATGATAGTGATCAAAGCTTCTGCCCCATCCAGTGAGAAGAAACTGTGATGTAATCAGTCTGACCACCGGGAGATTAATGACCGATAAACGAATGAGGCGGGGCAACGTGACAACAACTAGTCGCTATCGTAAGGTAGTCAGAGAATTTACATGATTAATAAGGTCTTGTGTGGGAAGTTGACAGAAGAGATTGATACTAGAAGTCAGTGATCTTGAGAACATATAAACAAGCACAATCGATGTGTAGCAGAGGAAATTAGCATTGCGCTGTTGCCCAGGTGTTTTCATTCTTCCTGATTACCTCCTGTGTCTACTCAAAGCTTCAATATGAACCTGTTCTTTGCCAAGTTATAGTGTCTCCTTGTTGTCCACCCTACTGTGCGCTCTCTTTGGATTAATATTGCTTGGATTACCTGTATTGCCTTAATTAATGTTTATTTTCTACTTAAGAATTTAGTCTTTTCACCAAATAGTTCTTATAGTGGATCATCTAATTGTTGGAGCTCTTTCTCTAATATTCTAATGTGTTTACCTTGTGATAAAGAGCAGCTTAAGACAAATGTTGTTTGTGCTATATAAATAAAACATGAATTCAATTCAAACTAATTGAGACTGCGCCCTCAGTGATGCCAGTTTCCATCCCAGTTTCAGCTCTAGGAGGACATCCAATGATGAAACATTTTACATCTGGCTTACAAATCAAGGGTTAGTGCTTATGGTAGATTGAGCCCAGCCCTGCACTGAATGATCCAAAGACCTTAGTGTATTTTAAAATGATTTTTCTCCTTCCTCTTCCATCTCAGCATTCCCAACAAACCCCGAATCAATGCTCCTGTGTGGAGATGTATCAGAATCGGCAGCTGCATTTATGGCATTTATCTTATCTCGCATTTGTCTTGGAGTTAAACCTTAAAGTGTAATAGGGATTGAGATATTTTTAATTAACAATGCCATTTTTGCGTAACAA
The DNA here is from genome assembly GCF_018398535.1 of Haplochromis burtoni. Taxonomy (NCBI): domain Eukaryota; kingdom Metazoa; phylum Chordata; class Actinopteri; order Cichliformes; family Cichlidae; genus Haplochromis; species Haplochromis burtoni. Next base: position 1,204,238 of record NW_024582505.1, read on the forward strand.
TTGCGTGTGGAGTTTTGATGAAGAGAATTATCCATTATCCTTAAAATTAGCTTGAAAGAAATTTACATTATTCAGTTTAGCCCAAGTTCCTGACACTCGCTAAGAGTTATGACACAAACACATCTGCATGTCAGTAACAGTTCACAGTCATGGAGCCACTTATTGGCAACAAGACATCAGCCTCAAGTGACAAATGTAGCCCCAACTGTAGCTACATGGCGTATAATTGGATTTCTAGAGGAAGTGATATATAACTGATCTACGCCTGATGACATCCACGTCTCCAATAAAAAAGTGTTGGGGACTGTTTATCACTGCTGACTGACCTGCCTCTTCATAAAAAAGAGCTCCTATAGCCAAAAACCTCTGTGTCACTTTACATCTATTAAGTATTTCTAAAAAATATACTATTTTGCTACATCAGGAAAAAGAAAAAGTGTCAGACCCACAAAATATGTTTCCAGTGGAAATTCACCAAAACCACCCAAAGAGTCATGCTTTCAGTCTTTTTGCTAATCTGGGCTCGTCTAATGTCTCCTGGATTTATAATTAACAGACAAAGAAGAACACTGTAGTTATTTTGGCAGTAAAGTGAATACTAATATTCCCTGAATTATACTTTAAAGTTAAAAACTGAAATTGAAATTGTGGTTAAAGGAATCACGAAGCCGACGATTCAATCACACGATTAAATAATAGCAGGATTTGGCAACAGGTGTCATCTTTAGTGTACGAAGAGAGGAGCAGTCGCTGAGTTCAGGTTGAGGGTAAGGTCCAGATCAGCCTGTGGAACGCCACATCGCTGCTGGTTTCCTGAACCTCACGCACACATCGTGTAGCCCTTGACCTTTCTATTTTCTTAGTCTCTTTCCAAATGTTCCGGTCTGTGCACCCGACCTGTGGGCTGGGAAGCGAGAGTTCATGATAGATCGCTGAAGACACCAAGAGCAGCAAAGCACACCTTGAGCCATCATCAGTATCCTCTGCATGTCCCCACATGAGAGAGAACAGGATGATCTCAGTTGAATTACAAAAAGTAGAACTATACGTGCTAATTGGCACATTTCTTTTTGTCTTCAAGTTGGTTTTTAGTGAGGATTTCAGGGACGAGTCTAGGGTAAAGGTTTTAAGGGGCCCCCGCTCATAATGTCATTCGTACAGCGCAGGTTAGTAAAGCTTTTGGCAGTTGTGCTTTCCTGTAATGAAAACTGATTAAACTTATGTTATCTGTGCACCAGTTTAATATCTTTACTGGCCTATCCTCAGTTTCCAACTGCTCAGCCTGACCCAAAATAGAAAATCTATACAACCAAACTGCACACCTGGTCTCAGGAGATTTGCATGAATGTTGATCTTTGTAATGACGATAACTCAAACTCCATCTCATTTTGTAATGGTCAGTCAGAGTGAACACAGGCTCATTTCATCGGCAGATGTGTTAAACCTCAAGGGTAATAATATTATATGATATGTTATTATAATATGTATTATTTGTTACTCTAATGTAATTTTAAAAAATAGCCTTGTAATAATATCCCTAACAAGTATGATGGATGCCAATTCTCTTAATCTAACATGCATGGAGTGTAGGGATTGCACTGATCTGATGTTTGGATGGAATATGAGGCGAATCCTGAATCACAAAGCCTGCAGTGAGCTGATGATTGGGGCTGATCTATTCCGTACATACTTAGTTGTTGTGTTTTTGTCACTGCAGGTCAGCAGCAGTGCATCGGTTGCTAGCAGGAGAGCTAACACATCAAGGACCCTACAACAAAAAGCCACAACAGTTTGGGGTTATTCCACACTTGCTACACAAGTGAATATTGGTAGAGGTTTTTCTTCTTAACCCCAAGCTTTTCTTGTGAATGACCAAAACTGAAAAGCTGATGTTTTTTCTGCCTGATGTCCCTGATGAGGAACTTCCCTGTCTGTAAATGATGAGCTCAGTAAAGATTTCCACACTGAACTGAAATGACAAAAGGAAAAATAATGAGGTAAATAACCAAAATAGACTTTCTAACGACCAGTCACCTCAGCGCAAAAAGGTTGGAAAATGGATGTATTTATTTATCATGCTCTGTTTTACAAATTAAGAAAGCAATGTTTAACATAAGCCTGATGTTGCCTTACGCATAAAAGAACCAATTCCTATATGCCTGTGTAGGTTCTTGAGGACATGGTAATAATCACTGTTTAAAATGGTGACAACTGGACTTCTTTAGGTTTGTGACAACTTTTTCCTCACATCAGGTTCAGGTTTAAAACAACTGGTTTAGAGCAACAATTTGAAAAGATGAAACTTTGTGGAAAGAACGAAGGAAAAAAAACCCCTTTCCAATTTCATTGCTCCTGGTTTAAGGTTAGTGGCGTCTAGACGAAGTCCCGAGAGTCACTGACCCATTATTAATCATGTGGGTTGTCACGTGAGTCAAGGTGTGGAAAAAAGTGTGGGTCATTACCGTAGTGGCCAAGGAGTAAAGCCTTATAACACATTTCTCCACGCCACCAACATGTGAGCTAATTGGGGTCACCAAGACTGTATTTTAGGTGGCTGATAGTTGGTGCTGTGAGCCACCACCTCTGTTCAAGGTTGGTTATTAACAGTGGACATAGATGGCCTTGATTATTTCTCTCTCAAACTTTCTGTCTTCTTGTGAAATGTGAACACTGGCATCCTCTAAAGTGTATCTTCCATGAAATGCAAGTGTACAACTGAGTGGCTCTCCTATGTTGTGTTAGGAATTTGTGGAGTGTTTCTCTTGTGTAAAAAATGGCGCATACTTACTAAACTGCCCAGAAAACACTATATTGCTTAGCTAATGTCTGGGTATTTTTTTCCTTGGGATAACACAGTCTTTGTCCAAGAGTAATATTGAGTCTGGATGACACTGTGATGTTATTCTTGAAGAAAATCCTTCTGCCGTCTTTTAACCGCTTGACACAATTAGTCCCAGTCTCTCCTTCACATTACTTTAACACAGGTAATTCTGGTAATTAAAGTCAATGTCTGGGTATCAAATCAGAAATCTGAAATTGATAAAGCTGGATCAGTGCATCACTGACTTTAGATTCTTAAAATCCTTAGAAATATAAAATACAAGCTGGAAAATGTAATTTTCTGCTTCAGACGTGTCATCTGTTTTATTGGAATAGAAACTGGAAAATGTACAAAGTTTGAAAATAATAAAGGGAAACAAAGGTTAACAAAATTATGCCATGATCTACATAATGGCATAATCAAAACTGACTCTGTAGAATATGTTGTATGATCTTGTAGAGCAGAAATGTGTTTTATATCTGGGGTCATTTGGGCTTTAGGTTTGTAATATTTTGGTATACAGAGGAGTTGATGGTCGATTCAATGGCTGCAACGTGCCCAGGTCCTGCAAAACAGCACGTCTAAGCCACAGCGCCATGTTGTTTTTAAAGAGAAGCGGCTTTCTCTCGGCAACCCTTTCAAACAAGCCATACTTGTTCAGTTAAAAAACAAAATAAAAAGCATTTAACATGATAACTGAGACCTGTAGAGTCTGAGATGTAGGTCTTGTTTTGTTTTCTTTCTCTGAGCATTGCACAGTCTGACCTTGGGGTGAATTTACTGGAAGGTACACTCCTGGGAACATTGTGCCATTGTATTAACACAAACCTGAATGCTCCAGACTAGCAAACTGCCCAAACCTTTTCTTTTATAGAGGCGCTCAAGATCAGTTAATCAGGTGCACGTGATTATCAGCACCTGGCTGCTACCTCTTAATTCCTATGGAAGCAATAAAAGTGTAGATATTTTTAGTCAGTAAGGATGTCACCCTCTGCAACACAATGCCCAACTGCTGTGTGCATAATGTGTGTGTGTGTGTGTGTGTGTGTGTATAATTCCTATGCGAGTCTTTCCTCCTGGGCCCCTGACAGGTGGACTGTCAAGGGCCCAGGATGATCCAGACCCGTTGTTGCTCAACCTGTGTGTGAAACCGTGACGGGCAGTGTGCGTTCCTCACCACGCTTCAGTGCACATGCTGCTTTCACAACAGCCTCGATGGTCTGTGTACTGGATAAACTGTTTCTGCTTCTTGTTATTATTTGTTGTTAATGGCTGACAGATTTAAAATGGACACAAGTGAAAGTCCAAAATGAAATGCATGTCAAAGTTTGGATTGGTATGAGCGCCTGTTAATGTTACTGTGAGACATTGTGGTACGATCTGTTATTTCTGGGAAAGAAATTAGTGGAAAAAAATTGTAATGTCTCTATCCTCCATCATTTAGTAACACATACGGTATCTTTTGCAGAGGATACATGTATTATGGGTAATTCTTTTCTCTTATTTACATTTAACCCAACAAATCTACAGTTTCAAACCAATGTGTAATTCAAGCAAACCCTCCGTTCCCCTGCGACTGTGTGAAAATGTTTTGGTGTAACACGACAATTTGTTTTGTTATTAACAAAATCAATCCGTTTTTTCAGCGATGAACTTGTCAGCAGAGATGACGGAGGTGCAGACAGCCTGCAATTTATCTGTTTCCTCTGGGTTATTACACAACAGAGCGAAGGGCAGCTAAGGTGTGCATCTAAGGGAAACTTTATACAATGATAGCAGCTGCAGATAAGGAGAGAATCTGTGCAATGACACCGGAACCTGTGGCAATCTCTTATGTGAGAGAAACAACTGTGAGGCCTAATTAGAACAAAACGTTCCATTAATGAAACCTAACTACAGTAAAACAATTAAAATTCCTATAGAGGCCTTCTCTGTGTCTCTCAGACCCAGCATTGAATTTTAATGACCTTTTTGAACTTTATGATATTTTTATTGCCTCCTGTAATGCAACTAGGACATTTTTTTTGTTATAGTCACACAGTGTTCTCCTGCAACCTACATTAGGATCATCACAGTAGTTTTCTGCATGGTTAAAGTCTCACTGAATTATAACGACTATAATGCTAATAAGGGCAATCCTGCATATTACTAATGATCAACCACATTGATACTACACTAAAGGATTATGTTTGACCAATAATTGGCCAAGTAGATTGTTGTAAACCATCATAGTCACAGTGGAAGTCAGCAGCTTGTTTTTTATTTATCTCTTATCTTCATCAAAAGAGAAAGAGACGCAGTTTGAATGTGTTTTTAATGAAAGATATAAGAAGGACTAGTGGAGTTCCCACCCTTTAGGACCTGGCGTCCACATATGTGGACATCACATTTTGAGTTATTTAGATTAAAATACTCAATTTTGCTCTACATGGGCTTGATATCCACTTACAAGGACATTATACTGCTACTGTTCTATCAAAATTTTAAACCAATATCCTCATATGTGGCTCTTATTTTTCTTAAAAACAAAATAAGGTAAAAGAAAAATCTGGTCATTCTTTGTTTTTACATTCATCGGGCCCCAATATGCCCAAATATCAAAGAGAAATTAAAAATGCATGCTGTGGAAGAGTTCGGGTCTTAGGAGGTTAAACGGAAAATACAAAATGTAATTCTTAGGCTCTAACTCTTAAAGGGTACAGCTACATCTGAAACAATTAGATCATTAATTAATTAACAGAAATCTACTCAACGCGTTTGGCACCAGATCGGTGATTCTGGTGTCTCAAATAGGAATAACTTCTATTTCATTTATAAATAATTTATTAATATTATATTTCTAAACTGCAGAGTGCCTCTTTTCAAAGATTTACCTGCATTTTTAAAAAAAAAATCGTTTACAGGTTAGGGTTCACAGCTGGGGCATATTAGACCTCTACAGTAATGCTGTGGGACTACATGGCACCATATCAGCTTTAAACTTTTCATTTGTTGTCTTTATTTAAGCGTCGTCCTGTGATCAAAGAATCTCTCATCCAAGAAATGATATAAGTGAGTATTTGGGTTTAATAGCCTCTCGAAAAGTCTTAATCTTAAAGATATTTTTTAAAGTCACAGATCATTTGCTCTGAATTAACAGCTACGGATAAATATTAATTCACCTTTGAAGAACTGAAAGTTTGAGACCCAGAAATCATCAACAGTGAAATTTTGCGAACTCATCTCCCCGCTTAATAAAGTATCCTATATTTGAGAATTGATTCTCCTTCTTGTCATATCTCGTTATTTTTGACGTGTATATTCTTCACGCCACTTTTATTAAAGTTTATATTTGATTTCAGAGTTTGCTCTCCCTCATCATCATCATCATCTGGCTGCACCTGCCTCTGTGAGCGCGTTTGAGCTTCACGCAGGTAAACGCACCTTTATTAGCTATTTGTTGAATATTTGGAAGCAAAGGTGAAAAGGCGATCCCCCCACAAAAATCCACTCTGCTCTTATCGATAATGACTGAGGGTTTGTTTAACTCCTGAGTGAATTGAAGGTTTATGAGTAAAATAAAACTGAGGCAATTTAGGGGTTAGGGATAGTTTGTAAAGTGGTGATGTGCGCAGATAAGACAAGTGCATTCTTTTTAAAGGGAGTCTTGTAACAGATTATATTTGCGTACCTTCACTACTTTATATCTTTATATCTTAAATTACAATCATTTGTTATCTTCACGTAAAAAATATAGAGTGTGACTTCTGCATGCTTTGCTCTAGCTCGTCCTCGCGCTGTACCTGGCTGAGTGAGTGCGTCAGAGCTGCATGGTGACCCCCATGGGACGAGCACAGGTGAATATAACTTTATTAGCTATTGTTTTATTGCTTTAAGGTGAAGAGGTAAAGTCAATTGTGATCCCCAAAACGTCATTCTGCGCTTATCGGTATTGACTCAGGGTTTGTCTTACTCCTGAGTGAATTTAAGATTTATAAGTAAAATAAAACGGAGACAATTTAAGGTACATGGATAGTTTTGGAAAGGTTGATGTGCGCAGAAAAGACAAGAGCATGATTTTTAAAAGGAGGCAAATATATTTGCATACTGTCGCTACATTATATCTTAAACTTCATATAAATGTAAAATAAGTTATTGTAGCAACTCTGAAGCTGGAGACACATTTCAGCTATCCATATGACCTCATATGTGGCAATAATTTCCAAAAAATGTAAAAACAGATGGCTTATTAGAGGCTTTAACAATAAACAACATCTAATTTACAACAAAAAACACAAAAACAAACAAACAAAAAATAAACCCCACACACGGAGAAAAAAATTCCAACACACAAATAAAGTTAAATAGCCAAAAAAGTACTTGTACTGTACTAGCTGAACTGTGTCCCTAACTGTCTCGGTGCTTTTATGGAATAAAACTACTGATCCAACGCAGCTGAATATGCGCAGCCCTTCTTAGTCTTTATGGCATATACAACAGGGTCCGAAGTCCACGAAAGTTTTGCTGATAAGGGGGGCCAATAAAAGCAGCCGTGCAGCAGTGTAAACACGTCTGCCTCGGCGCAAAGCGGCCCTTATTCTGTGGATTTACATAAAAGCTCCCATCAGCCGGCCCACTCATTACCATGTTTTATATTCCCCCGCTCTCAGAAAGCATCATGGCAAAGTAGCTCCATCCCTCCCCTTCAACAGGGAAGTGAAGCAGCTTCTCGGAGCAGGTGTCAGCAGCCGAAAGCCAGAGAGGGAGAAAGGAACTTTATTTTGACTTTCCTTTTGGTCTTTTCCCCACGATCCTCCCTTTCAACCCTCGGCTCCAGCGCGCACACAGTAGGCCTATGTGGTGTTTTTAATGTTCTTTAAAATGGTGTCGAAACTGACATCCTTGCAGCAGGAGCTCCTTAACGCCCTGCTGGACTCAGGAGTTACCAAAGATGTTCTGATCCAGGCCTTAGACGACCTGGACCCCAGCCCGCCGAACTTTGGAGTAAAACTGGAGAACTTGCCCATGTCGCCTCAGAGCGGCAAGATGAACGGAGGGGACGCAGATACGAAGCCCGTTTTCCTCACGCTCACCAACGGCCACAGCAAGGGCAAGCTTTCCGGCGACGAGGGCTCCGAGGACGGGGACGACTACGACACCCCTCCGATACTAAAGGAACTCCAATCGCTCAACACGGAGGAGGCCGCGGAGCAGAGGGCGGAGGTGGAGCGCATGTTGGCGTAAGTTCTCCTGACAAATTTCTATCTTCTAAAAAGTTTATATTATTTTTTTGAAATTTTTTTTTTTTTATGGCAGACGAGAAGACAAGAAAGTGAAATTTGCGCATATGCTCGCTTACTTTTATCCGTCTGAGCTCGCCCAATGTGCTCTTAATTTAGAAGTTTACGCCTTTTTCAAATCAGGTTTTTAACATGTTAAAAAATATACAATAATAATAGGCAGTAATATCCCTAAAACACTTTTCAGGCTTTGTTTACAATTTTAAAATAACCCGCCACGATTAGGTTTTCACTTTCTGGTTACTAATTATCCACACGGATTATTATTTCTTTACCTTTGCAAAATATCAGCTGAACTTACTTCTATTTATTATTAACTATAGCTACTCCACCTCTCGACGATAAAAACGCCGGGCGCACGGACTCCACAAAAAGAAAGTAACGATACAACTTCTATTATTATTATTATTATTATTATTATTATTATTATTATTATTATTTAAATCAATTTGACTGTGACAATTTTTTTGTTTTCCGGTTCTTCCTCTGTCTGTACACCCCTCTCACGGAAAAATAATATCCCATCACGAAGCCATTTCTTTCTAATTATCTCCGTTCAAACCACTCATCGTCGTAGAACTAATATTTGAGGCTCTATCATCCACTAACAGCACCGGAAGAATATCAAAACGAACCCACGTGTAGTTAAGTTATTATTAATTTTATTCTATAAATCATCAACTGAAAGATACACAGTGGCGTGTGATTAGAGTGAATGGAGATCTGGTTATTCATTGTCAAAAGTTATAAACTAACATCTCCCACTTAACCCACAGACTTAGATGTAGGCCTCCACATTCTCCAAAACAAACAGACGTGCGCAGATTTGCAATAATTACCGATGTCCGAGTGTCTGGGCCTGTTAGTGTCTGATTGCACGGTAAGGCTCAATTTCCACTCGTCTCTTTTTAAATATACGCGTAGACACTGCTGCAACAAAAATTAACCAGAATATAAAGGTACAGTTTTACCACTTAAACTTAAATTTTGAAGTTAAATTTATATATGATATAAATTCCATACAACTTAATGTAGTTGTTTTTTTTTTTTAAATCACTTAACGGAGTTTTCCTTTAGGTTAAATTTTAATTTTAGGGCCTAATATATGACTGTAACCTAAGGTTTGATTATCATCTTAAGAAATTCTGCATTTTTACATTTTTAAAGAATATCCTGCTGTTTGTGCTATACTAAATTATGTCTTGTTTTATTTTTTATTTTCTACTTTGAGTAGATCAGATATTTAAAGTTAAGACAGCCTATGTAAAGTTTGTTTTATGGTTTTAATTTCGATTTTTACTCTTTCTATATTAAATCGAAGAGTTTAGGTAACAATGCTGCTTAAATCTACTCTGAGCTGAACTAACCTTTGGAAATATTTACAGCTCACTGAGCAGGCTGGAATAATAAATGGGTTGTCTGTGTTGGAGACTCTTTATTTTTACAAACCCCTTAAACTCCAGGCTTTGAAAACAGGGAAACAACAAAAGGGAACAAGTTCATGACTAGTTGTTTCACTTTTGTATTTACTTTAAATATGAACTTTTAAAACCATTTCCACATCTGAAATGATACAATCTCACATGAACTAGTGATTTAATAGCATGACTTTTCCAGAACTCTTTATTTGAGCCTCAAAGTTTGAGTAAATGGTGGATTTTCTTTTCATAACTTTCCCCTGAACGCTGCACGTATTCGAGTGCTGCAATGAACCATGTTTTCTGCCCCTGTTGTTCTAACTGAACGCAGAGAGGATCCATGGCGTGCTGCCCGCATGATCAAAGGTTACATGCAGCAGCACAACATCCCCCAACGTGAGGTGGTGGACATCACGGGGCTGAACCAGTCTCACCTTTCCCAGCACCTCAACAAAGGAACGCCCATGAAAACACAGAAGCGAGCGGCCCTTTACACCTGGTATGTCAGGAAACAGCGGGAAATTCTACGACGTAAGTTAATATTTGAGTTTCTCACAGCTTGGCCACAGCCTGAAATGTTTAGCTGGCAGCAGCACGCTGCTTTATTTGGGTTTGAAACCTGTAGGGATATCATGTTTCCTCACCCTGATGAATGGCATGTACATACAACTATTTTGCATTCTGCATCAAAAGTGAAAATGCATCTAATTTATACATTCAAAGTGCCAAACTTTGTATAAGAAAGCATTTTGATATCAGCGTTATTGAACAAGCCTCTTCTTATTTTCAGAGTTCAACCAGGCAGCTCATGGTCCTGGCAGCAGTATGGCTGACAAAGGAAATCCAGATCAGGGTTATTATTTTGCAGAGTTCAATCCATCCGGTCAGAGCATGGGTCAGCCTGGCGAAGAGGTGGGCATCGAACCCTCCTGTAAGAAAATGAGGCGCAACCGCTTCAAATGGGGGCCTGCGTCCCAGCAAATCCTGTACCAGGCCTACGAGCGGCAGAAGAACCCCAGCAAGGAGGAGCGGGAGGCTTTGGTGGAGGAGTGTAACAGGTAGACACACATGAGGCCACTTTTAGCACAAAAATGCTGCCCATGCAGTGCTACCACCACATTCTCACCTGGTGTTGTTCCCCGCAGAGCTGAGTGTCTTCAGAGAGGTGTCTCCCCCTCCAAAGCTCAAGGCCTCGGCTCTAATCTGGTCACGGAAGTGCGAGTCTACAACTGGTTCGCCAACCGGCGTAAAGAGGAAGCCTTCAGGCAGAAGTTGGCCATGGATGCAATCACTGCTCCGAGCCACGGCATCAACCCTATGCTGTCTCATGGCTCACCGCATCATCCCCAGGCCAGCGCTTCACCTCCAAGTAAGATGTCAAGTGGTGATGCTTTGCAAGCGGTTCGGCAGATTACACATGCTAACATCAGCCTATGGGAGACTTGATGACGGTGGCGCAAAAGGCGCATGATTTCATTTTCTTTGGTGTAAAACTATTGTGAGGAAAGCACAGAGGCTCACAGTTGATGTGATCAGAGAGCCAGAGAAAGACAGGACAAGTGATCAATGAGCGTGAGTGAGTGAGCTGAGCGAGTGGCATTGTTATTCTGATCTTTGAAAACACTGAGAACAATCCACATTGTACCTGCAATCTCCACTCCAAAGTCAGCATGGAGAGGCATGATACAAAGGGCAGCAACCCCGTGACAGGCCAGGGTCAGGCCAGGGTCAGAGAAGGGGGAACAGACATCACCTCGACGTACCACCTTCATTTCCACATTTCCTCCTTCCATCGAGGTTTCTAAGGACTCACGGAGTTGCCAAAACAAGGAGAAGGCTGTGGACTGTTGCTCTGACCATTTCACCTTGCCTTTATGTTTGCATCCAAACTAATTAGTATTGACTGAGTTTACCTAGCGTATACTACATAAAAACAAAGCAGCTAGGGCTCACAGAGCATTATCCCCATGCCATCACTCACCCTCCATAAACCTCTGTGTTCAGAGACTCACTCAGATCCCATTGTTATCCTCTTGTGTTCGAACACGAGTCCAGCTTTGAAGGGGAGACTAATGGTTTGCTTTGTCTTGCTCTTTTACCTTTCCATAAACTGGTCCCACTTGTGGATTGTCTATTTGCTTAAGGTTTTTTGTCTCCTTGTTTTTGTTGAGAACACCTGAGCAGGCCTAGATATCAGGATGCAAAGAAAGGAAGGTTTGGTGCATGGCGGAGAGCACTTTGTTTCACCAAAATCTCTCTGCTGGCTGCTTACAAGGTGTCCTGCTGGCATCATGCTGACAGCATCAGCTGTTTTTCAGTGTCATCCCCTGACCTGACAATAATATCCCAGTGGGGCACCTCATTGCGTTGCTAGGGCACGGCCTGTATTATGCATGCTTAATGGACAATTAAAATCCTTTGCTGCTACATCTCCCAGGCCTTTGATAAGGGGCTCCTCTGATTCTACTCTCTATACTCTGCTCCAGCAGGAGGTCCCATTGTCTGTGGTGTATTAGAAGACTGCAGTCACTGTAACCTAGGTTCATTTATCTTTGCTGGGCCTGGAGGAGGACTGAATTTAAAGCCCCCCCCTCCTCACCTTCATGGACATTAGTATAGTTGCTGAGGCTGGTCGCAGACTTGGAGCAGCAGGAGCTGTCCACTGTGGTATTGGCTCTTTTCTGGCCAGACAGGACTGATGACCCCTTCTTCGCCTATAGAGAAAGCTGGTAACCCCCCTCCTTAAACTGCCGCCACACCTTCAGTCTTACAAGGGAGGTCACTTCTGGGTCATTTCAAAGGAACTCCTCTTAGTCAGGGAGTTTTTATTGATTTTGCTTTGGTTCGTTGATCAGTTGGTCACAACTGGATAGACAGTCAAACAGTGTGACGTGCATTTTTGGTGGTGACCTTTTTAGGAAATGAAACTGATCTTTCAAGCAGATTGCTTACAGTATTTTATAGCAGCCGTCTGTGTCGTCCCATGTAATAAGTGCCTAATATTCATCCACTGATGTTTACTGAGCTTATCAAAAGCATCTTATTTAGCCGTTATTCTTTAAAGTAGGAGCTCCTCAAACAAATTTATAGGTGTCATTAAAATGGTATGGTTATCAATCAGCATTTTCTTGGCCAAAGAAAAGATAAAAATGAATGAAAATCATTCAAAAATCATAATTTTTGTATTGAAGTTCTGCGTTTTACAATTTTTTTTTTTAAAGCTGAATCTAAAAAAGCCTGATGTCTTCTGTATACCCTTTTACAGTGAAGCTAACCTAACAGTGAGCTACTGTTAGTTTCATCAACAAAACTGGGATTTTTCAGCATGAAAGTTACTTTTACTCTTTATGCAAAAAGTCATTTTTTATCAGCAGGAGCAGTCAGTATCTGCATGGCTCCACCAAGGCTAAAAATTCCCTCCACAAACTGAGTTCCTGGATCCAGAAGGATGTCTGGATTGTATTAGATTGTAATATATTCTAAAAATGGTGGTTTTAAATTATTCTGTTTTACTTTGATAGGAATATGTAAAAGCAATCTTACATGAATTCAGATTTCCATGGACAAAAGCGAATCACGTGCATGTTAGTCCAGGCTGCTAAAACATTCGTGTCATTTATTGAGTTATTCTGCTAACAAGCAGACAAACAAATCGGACCAATCACGTAACCTGGTTTGTGAAGATAATGCTTGTCTTTTTCTTAAGCAGGATTCTGAATAGACAACTTTTGCTTGTGATGGAGTGTTTTAGATTGATGGTAATTTGACAGCTGAGGCTAAATTGCGCTGTGTAAGCTGAACTGTGTTGTTCTGCACGTTACCAAACTAGCAAACTCAGAAGTTCCAGATCAGATACAGTAGCATGTGTGGGTTGTGTTGCTTTCTGTAACCTCAGGCTAGCTTAAAACAGGGACACACACACACACAGAAGGAATGGCCTAGCTCTGCACTTTCCAGTGCTCCCAGAGTGCTACAAAGAGGAGACTGGCTACGTCCTGCAGAGACCCAGGAGGTCTGTCATATTCAGCGGCACTACAATGAGCACTGCCTGGGGTTGGGGAGGCAGGCTTTGATATTACATGGGTCACACAGGGAGCTAGAGGCTTTTAAACCTGCTGAAGGTCCATGCTACCACTCCCATCCTGAAGTTCTCGCCCTCCCCCTGCTCTCAAAAAGCAAGTTGCAGTTTTTTTTTCTTGACTGGGCCGTCAAAAAGACTAGAAACCCTAGTTTCTAACTTTAGTTTGTGGAAGTCTGAGTTTCCCTGCAGCTTAAATTACTGCAGAAGCCAAAGAAACAAAACTCTCCTGAATAGCATCCTTTAAGAGGTGGCCCAGCTCCGAGATAACTGACTTTTTATGAGTCCTCCTCTATTGTGTGGCAATGGGGGTCATGAGTCCAATGGAGTGCTTTATTGTTCTGTGGCAGTGTTTACAAGGCACGGCGGGGTGTTGTGGGGTTGATAGTATGTTGCAGGACACAATATGATGTCTGTTGGCCGTACAAAATGGAGGACAGGTACTTTAGAGGATGAAATATGACAGCAGCTTTGAAGTAGCTGCATTTTAACTATCCATATTCAAAGCAATAGCTCCGCATTATCAGATGTGCTTGCATGAAATATGTTTGCTTTACTGGCGATAGTTAAATGAAAAGATTGCTATTACTTGCATATCTCTTAAATGAGAAGCTTAACAAGAGTTCGTATTTTAAAAGAAAGACTTGGAGCAGGAGTGAAAAACTTTAAAATCAGCATCTAGAAGATCTGGAAGCTCACCCAGTAACAGGTTATCGGATTTCCTAAACCTGTACAAAGACAGATTTCGGCAAATGTAGAGAAATGGTGTCTCAAGATTGTTATGGTTAAAGTTGTAGATGCATTGATAAAGATGGAGCTGTAAACTACAGCGATTTCATGATTAGTGGTTTTGGCAAAATCTCATTAGAAGCAAACTAAACTATACGATTTGCACAGCAACACCTAGAAATCGATGTCCCTCTCATTGCTCACCTATTGTGTCAAAGCCTCTCCCTCTTTTTATCTCGAAATGTGTGCATATCAATACTTCCGACTTCTGCAGGGTGTTCCGGCTGTCACACCTGGGTCAGGGACGTGGGACTTGGGGAAGATGATGTTGATCTTAGTGCAAACAGAGTCTGTCTCTGCACTGTTACTGAGGGAGGGAAGCACTGTGTGACAGTGCGAGGTTGAAACCACAGGATAAGAATGTGTTTGGCATTGCTTGTAATTGTGTAATGTTTACTCTGTTGATATCAGAGGGAGGCCTGCATCAGCAAACATACATTTGATTGTCAGTTGGGAGGTGGAGCATTCCTATGGGCCTCCAGTGAGAGACAGAAAGTAGTCTAGACGGGGGATTAAGTGATGTCATTAAATTTATTCTCATCGATTCACTGTGTGAATCTCTTTAAACTGTTTGAAATATAACAAAAACTTGAAAGTTTGGAATGTGGACTGTAACTAGGCTCCCAGTTTTATAAGACACTTTTTATTCTCATTTTCAGTTCCATTTTTATTTACTCTATGGCAGTTTCTTAGTATGATTACCAATTGAAAAAATGTCATTATCTATCATTCTGAGTTTGCATGCTGGGCGTTGGACCAGAGCCTCTCATACAAGCTGTTTTAGTCTCATCTCCTTTAGGCCAGCCTCCAACTTTCTTGTGATTGGCTGCCACTTGCAAACAGAAAGATATGTCTCCAGTAGGGGGATTTGAGAAGACCGGCTTAACTAATCTGACTAATCTTAACTAAGTAACGGATTATCAGAGACTGAAACAGACACCCAATAGAAATGGCTAAATTATTGAAATGAAAATGTGAAAAAACAAAACAAACAGCAAATCAACACAATGGCTAGCAATTAAAAATGTTAGCTAGTGGTATAAATAAGCAAATAAATATTTAACTAAAACGTCTGAATAAAAAGCTTGTATAGTTAACTAAAAATATAAATAAAAAATTGGATATCTTGATTGAATGTGCAGATTTTTCATTAGATAATAGTTTGGGTAAATAAACAAAAAGGTTTTAGCTGATAGAATAGATAAACAAAAATGGTAACTAGTGATTACTAATCGTTAACTGACAGCAGAGATGAATACATAGAAATATTGGGTAAAACTGACGATAAGGAAATTTTAATGTTTAGCTAATATATATAAAAGGGGGCTATAAAGGATTAACAGTACAGATAACAGTTTAAATTGCTAGCTGAAATTACGCTGTAGGTAAACAAATAAAAATAATTAGGTAATAGTATTGATAAATAAAGCCCCAGTATTGAGTACCCAAGTTAAATAGGTAGCACAAACACAAAACCTGAAAGACATAGCTGACAAATCTTAATTTCACCTGTTTAGTATTGACAAGCTAATGTTTCCGCCATTTGGCCTTCAATTCATGCTAGTGCTACCTATCGCACTAGAGTTATATGATTTAGATTTAGCATCGTGCATACATGTGCTGAATCTGTGCTGCTCGTATTTAGCGAGTGAAACAAATAAACAATTAGCTGAAATCATGTAACAGCAAGTTTAGCTAGCAAAAACACAAATAAAATGTGGATGCTTTTGGTTGAAAGTACAGATAACAGCTGAAACTATTAGCTAATAGCACAGATAAACAAATTGAAATACAAATTGAAATATCTCGTTACAAATATTAATAACATTGGTATATTATTTGTTTAAAGTACAGCTAAAAGTTAAAATTATTAAAATTGTTAAAAGTAGATAAAATAGTTGGATAATAATATAGATAAAACTCCAGTTTTGAGTACCTAAAGGCACCTAAATAGCACTAATAGTACAAAACTTTAGATAAATAGCTGACAAATCTTTATTTCAGCAATTTATTTTTGCTATGCCATTAAAATGCTAATGTTTTGGCTCTGCAACCATCATTACAGTTTTGTGCTAGTGTTACTTATTATGGAGTTATATGATTTTGATTTAGCATCATTTGCTGAGAAGACACATCCTCTTCAGAGACTGAAACAAATAAGATTCTTAGCTGGAGATACACAATGAAAATTTTTTAAATATCTGGGTAAAAATGTAAAAAAAAAAACAAAAAAAAAAACCCAGGTATTTTTGTACAAAGTACGAAAAAGTACAGATAACAATTGAAATTATTGGACAATAGTATAGGTAAACACATAAAAATGTTAGTTAGAAATACATTGCTAATATATTGCTAGCTACAAATATGAATAAAAATGGGATTAGTTAACAGTATGGCTAACAGTTGGAAGCTAAATACACTGGAATAAAAGCTGATGATATTTAATATATTAGCTAAAACATCGAAAACCCCATTTAATATGTTCCTAAGCATAATGTACAACTATTAAGTGAAACAGTAGCCTAAAGTAGTGGAGGAAATGTGAAAGTAAAGTTAACATTAGAGTCTAAATGATATACTTTTGAGACAATTCATTAAGTACAGCTACCATTACTCTTAATGACAGTTATTAAAATACCTTGGACCAAATATATTGCTCTATAAGGTGAAAAATAAAAAAGCACTAGGGACAACCTTTGTTCAAACTGAATATCTTTTCGTAACCCTGACGTAATACAAACATCATTGGTAATGTTTGTATGCTGGTCACAGAGTCTGATGGGAGTCCTGCTTATGTGAGTGCATGTACACAGTGAATGGCCTTGGCTAAGCTGCTCAGATAGCAGCAGTGGACGGGTCACTGTCTTTGTTTGCTCAGTCCTCCCCTATCCGAGTCAAAGAGCAGGTGAGTGCGGTGGGTTGGAGTGACAGTGTCACTGCTCAGCACTGACGAGCCAATGCTCTTCACTGCCCTATATACCTGCAATAGTTGCAGCACACAGCGACCGTGAGGCAAGACAAGTTAAGTTAACCTGCTCTCTCTCTGGTTCTCTCTCTCTCTCAGTGAGATACGGGCAAGTTCCCAGTGAGGTCACCTCCTCCTCGGCCATCAGTCACCACAGTAGCAACGCAATGGCGACCAGCCAGTCAGTGCTCCAGCAGGTGTCTCCGGGAGGACTGGACCACAGCCACAGTCTGCTGTCACCCGACGCCAAGATGGTGAGTGAACACACCTGGGCCCTGGTGGCCTCAGATTAGATAAGAACCTGCCTGCGTTTAGCATAAACGTACAAAGTAGGTTCCTGAACCTCCTCTCCCATGGACGTGCTGGCAAGAGCCAACAATTAGCACATTGTGCTGCTGTGTTTGGAAGGTGGAGCCACGGTGGCTGTACTAGCAGGCAGCCATCACCAAAGTGCACCAGGCATGTTCATCTCTCAGCCAATAAACCTGACAAAGAAACATTCTGTTCCTATTGATTAAATGCCTCACAAAGAGGAGCCAAAGGTGGAGTGTTGCTTGTTCTGCCAGAGAAATGACGCCAACATTTGATCATGCCCAATACTTTTTTTTCTGCATCTACTTCTCCCCTTTTCCCTAGTTCAATATTTGATCAGTGATCAGGAAACCTGTGCATACTATCATAGCGTCTGTACAAGTACTTTTAAAAAATGTGCAATGTGCTAATGTCAAAATACAGCATTATTCAAATCATCAGGGATTACAGTATCCGTCCGTTTGAACTGTTTATTTTGTTTGGAAACTGGGGAAAAATTAGTCATACAGCACAGTTTACCTCTGCCCTGCATTATGTGAAATGAGGGCAGGCATTGTAGTGTGCGGCAGGTCAGAGCTGTCAGTTGTTTTACGCAGATGTGAGTCGGGCCAAGTTCTCCTCTGTGGGCAGGAGGCTGTAGTCAAATAAACGCAGCCCCACTGAGGGGGAGGATCCAGATAAAGATTACTGTAAATGTTGGGTGAAGCATTTGTTTGAAGCCACATGCGCGGAGAATGCGCAACGCCAACTCACACAGCCTTCTCGGCGACATTTTATTATGATTTTATTTTCCTTGGAATTTTTTTCTTTATCAGTATGTTCTTGTGTGTGACGGGAATTACGCAACTGTGGTGTCGTACAAAAGAATCCGAACTGAGTCAACATTTATGTCTGTTGTTTGTCTAACTGCCAACATCTCTTTCACTTTGAACATGAATTTATGTGAATTTACATAGCCAGTACTCTGATAACTCTGAGTGTAGTGCTCAGCTAAAAACAAATAGTACTGCTATAAAACTGTACTGTAATTTTATTTCCATGATCTCTTTACAGATTTCAGGTTCAGGTGGAGGACTTCCTCCGGTCAGCACACTCACAAACATCCACAGTTCCCATCACAGCCATCAGCAGACACAGAACCTCATCATGCCTCTGTCTGGAGTCATGGCCATAGCACAAAGTATGTCTAGCATACATCAATACAAATTTTCGCTTGTTCTAAAGGCACGTGGTGACTGACATCTTACTTGGGTGTCACCAGGTTTAAACACATCGCAGTCTCAAACGGTGCCAGTGATCAACAGCGTGGCGGGAAGTCTTGCAGCGCTCCAGCCGGTGCCGTTTTCCCAGCAGCTCCACAGCCCTCATCAGCAGAGCCTGATGCAGCAGAGTCCGAGCCACATGAGCCAGCAGCCGTTCATGGCCTCCGTCACACACTCACACAGTCAGTAACACATTTTGATTGTTTTTGTCAGTCCAGTAGGCACTAGCATGCATTTTAATAAAGTTTTTGGAGTTTCCTAACATTAGCTTTTAGGCCTTGTGTTAAAACAAAGCACAACTTGTAACCAGACAGTTTTAATGTGTTTATTTAGACATAAAAAAAAACTTTGATGTGATTTGAAGCTTTAATGGGGAGGAGCTCAGAGTAATCCAGCCTAAAACAACACCACAATCAGCCACCATGCTTCCATCTGGTCTGATTTCTCTCTCAAAGTCAGTTTTTGTGGTTTAAAGCAAAGAGTTCCCACCCTGACTCTTAATAACTAAAGCACAAATAAAAGTGGAAGAAGATAGTTTGTAAATGTTGCTGAATATAATATTACACACCAGGTATGCAGCTTCCTCTCTGCAGCTGTAGATCAGCTTTTAACCTTAATAAATATTTACTTGTCCCTGTTATGGAAGTAATAATCTATTATGTCTCCCTTTTTCAGTGTATCCGCACAAACAAGAACCCCCGCAATATTCCCACCCGTCACGTTTCTCCTCAGCCATGGTGGTCACAGACGCCAACAGCCCCCTCAGCTCCATATCCTCGAGCAAGACGGTGAGACTTTAACCCCGTGCCACAAACAGCTACAGTTAGACGCACCTTCTGACCGCTTCCCCTACCCCCCTGATGATGATTTCAGTTCGAGTAATTACGGGGACATTTGCATGAGAATCACCGTTCAATTTGCATTTTATATTGTAATTCTTTGCAACTGTCATGTTTCCCTGCTGATGCACAAAAAAAAGAAAAATCCTTCTCACCTTACTCTGACTGAGAGAAACAGCACCATCAAAGCTCGCTGCAACAGCAGGAACTAGATCACAGCAGGGAGAAGTGTGTGTGTGTTATGACGGTGTGCTGACTTGTTTGATTCCTGTCACATTAGGACGCTCCTGTAAACAAGATGGTGCAACTTGGGGGTCTCTCCTGGGTAAATACAATTTTATTAGTTCAGTCATGCAGTTTACATGAGTGAAATTATCAAACTCAAACACACATCTAATCACTTAGGACAGTTGTGGCTGTGCACGTTGATCCCTTTGCTTTCTGTTTACGGCTGATGTTCAAACACTTTCATTAGGAGAGACGGATGTATGGATAGGACACTCCTCAGAATTCCTATTTCCTCTTAAACAGCTGTCTAATCAATCACATGTTCCCTCAGCCTGAACGCCTCTTGATTAATGCTCCCTATTTTCACTTTCCTCTGCCCGACGAGACTTACCTCTGCGATCAGGAAATGAGACCTGTTAATCAAAGTTCTCAACCCCTGTGTGCTGCAGCTTTCCTCCATGCTACAGTGAGGCTGGAGATGAGATGGGCTGGGTGAGGGGGCGGCGGCTTTTTTTTTTTTCCTTTTTTTTTTTTTTTTCTAATTACATCTCTTCCTCTTTCCTACTTCTCCCTGCTCTCGGTGATCGCTCTAGCCTGAAATGTTGTCCACGGTGCTTTCACACACTCAATTTCCCACGCTGAGACCGAGTGATCGTACCGTGAGCTGCTACTGCCAGACTGATGGCTGCAGGGGAGGATAGCTGAGAACGCTGTGTATCCTGTGAGCAGCAAATAACAAAAACTCCTCTAACCTAAGTGTTACTGCCTCCTTAAAACTGACTAAAAATAGATGTTGTCACCTGTAGTGGTAGGTCCTTTGTTTAAGTAAAAGCACTAAAACCATAATGTAAAAATGGTTTCAAACTTTTTTTATTACCTAATATGTTCAACCTATATGGAGATCCCTTTTGTTGGTGAAGCCGTCTGTAATATTTTCGTTTTTGTGAGTTGAACACAACATATTAGCCAAGAAAAAAAAAGATATTTATTCTTTATTAATGATATCATGGATCTGTGTGCTCAGATTATCGTTATTGTTTGATAAGGATTTATCTATTTATCGTCTGAATTAATAAGTTAATCGTGTAGCTAAATGCAGTTTTATTAGACCGCATCAAATGGACAAAATATTTAATTTTAAATAAGAATTTTATGAATAATTACATCTTGAAATCTCAGCTTTTTTCTCTACCAGATTATAGCAGGTTATTTTTGTAAAAATGAGGCTTTAGCTGTATTTTGTCATAATATTTTAAACGCATTTTGGGGTAAAATGTTAGCCATAAAGGAAGGGAAGTACAAAGTAGCATAAAATTCCAGACAAAGTGCACATATACTCGGTTATTTTATACCACTTCTTTTTTATTTAGTGACCTGTTAGCCCCAAAGCTTTCCGAGGTATTTTCTTATCAGGACTTTATTTGGATAGGTTTGCCTCCTTGTCGTGACACCAGCATGCTCGGGCTTTATAACACTTGCTGTTTACTAACCTTTCATTATACCTGAGTCTGCTTCAAACTCGCCTCTGCTCAGAGAGCCGCCGTCTAATGACTCAGGTCTTGGCTGCGTGTCAGCTTTATCAGGTGACGCTGTTTGCTGGCTGCGGGGTCACACCGGGGTCAGCTGCCTCCACCCCTAGAGAGGCAGGTGAAAAATAAATTCCACAAACAGTCTAAACGAAGAGAGCGTTTCAATGGAAACGGCTTTTCAGAGTTAGGAGAAGAGGGATGAGGAATGTATTTGGTCAGGTGTGGCGCATCAAGGTGGAGGGCTGCAGGAAGTATTCACTGAAGTAAAAGTAGAAATGTGACACTGCACAAGTAAAAGTCTTGCATTTGCAGTCTTAACTGATAAAAGAAATTTGTTCAGTTAATTCATCTGTATTTTGAAGATCCAGTAAAGGCTAAGCTAACTGGGCAAAGTTGTCTTAATTAATTACTGATGTCAGCGTATGTGAGAAACCATTCTGCCTGAAAAATTTGCTGGCAGCTGCTGCTAACCTTTGAACGTTGCAGTGAATTCAGTATTTTTAGCCCTTCAGCAAGTAGTTTTTGAAACAGACACAAGATTAAAAGTGAACTAAAACCAGCCCAGATGATGATGATAACGTGACAGTTGCTCTTTCTCTCTCATTCACATGAATGAAATAGTTGATAGCCTTTATTTACCTCAGCTGCTAAAGGTAACTGGCCTTGTCCCCTGTTTGATCAACCGGTCACGAGTACCGCTGATCCTCTCCCCTCTTGCCGTAGAATGCTCTTGTAATAACACGTCTGCTTTAAATTAACAGCCATCAGCTCTCGTTTTGTTTTGTTTTTTAAGAATTAACCCCTCATTTCTTGAAAAGGCTTTTATTTTGAAACATGTGAAGTGAAGTTTGTGAAGAAATACGAATACTGACCGTCTGACAGCTGGTCACTTATTCGGGTGTTATTCTACATAGCAGAGAATAAGTGAAGGAGAAACCATCGCACAGGAGAGAGAGAAGATCAGCAGCTCATGGTACTGGTCAGATTGGAGCCGAGGCTGGAGATAGAGTTGACTTTATGAAGCGCTTCTGCTCTTTAACAAATAGGTTTGTAAGGAATGAAGCCCTGGCTGATTGAATCCATGTTTTTGATAAACTGCCTGGCTTTGAATGCTTTTTTGGCTCACAATTAGCTTAATATATTTTGTAGCACATGAAAAACACCATATCTATTCCATTCCATTCAATTGTATTTGTATAGCGCCAAATCACAACAACAGTCACCTCAAGGCGCTTTATATTGTAAAGTAACAAGGTTAACAACTGAAAATCTACACCTGACGGTGCCAATGTGCTAAAGACGTCTTTCCACTGCCCCCAAATGGCTAAAATATCACCTATGGCAGATTTGTCATTGACTGGTTCTGTTACTTTGGTGGATCATTATAATTTGGTATTAATTAGTAATCACTTCATTATACTGGGGTATAATATAAAATAAATGCACATTTCTTATATATATTTGAAACATCAGGTACATAAAATGTTCCCTTTATGCCGTCTAATTCAACCAATATGACGATCGCGCTTCGTTCATTTTTTTTAAGCTTATCCATAAACAGCCATTCACCCCATTAACATATAGAAAAGGGTCAGAATGACAGGAATTCACTGTAGTCCATCATCACCGTTGTGTGTCTGTATATGTAAATTACTGGACAGATTGTATTTATTGTTTTATGAAACACAGCCTTGCTTCGTCTGACATTTCTCTCCTCCTCCACCTCCACAGTGTCCTCTTCAAGCTTGGTGAGAGCGTCCACCTGACTTCCTCGGTGCCCGGCAACCAGAGCACATTTTTCCACCCTCTCATCGCGGTGACCATGACAACTCCTAATAACCCGCAACAGCGTGCCGGATGATGAGTCAGTCAACAGACGCAGAGGAGTGACGACGGCGGGCACGGCGGTGGAAATGAGAAAAGGGGACAGTGGAAAAAAAACAAACAAAACCCCCCCCCAACTCACCTGCACCTGAAAGGGAGGAGTCTGGATTTCCCTCTGTGGCACACAAATGATCAACAGGGATGTATGATTTTAACCGAATCTTTTGAAAACAGTGTTCAGTTTTCCATCCTCCCGTCTCTCTCTCTCTCTCTTTTTTTTTGTTTTTAACAATTTGCAGTCATCCTCTGTTGTGACATTACCAAGGAACAAAAATCGGGCACCAAAAACTGCTCACGAACTAGACTGAAGGCTCTGCGATGACTTTAACTGTGATCTAAGGTGGAAATACAAAGTCACGCTGGCACTAAGGGACAGAGACACTGATCTGCTTGTGTGCAGGCCGAGGTAGGACTGGGCTGAAAGCCTTGCGCGTGAGCAGACTACGTGACAATCACAATAACCTTTATTGATCTTGCGTTTGACATTCTAAAAGTCTTCCATGTTATTCTTTCACACTCGGTTTACTGTACTAGCAGTAGTGCAAAGGATGAATGCCTGTTTGTCATTCCCAGTTGTTCAGTGTGTATACTGTGATTGCAAAAGACTTTGACAATCTTGAAAGGACTATGCAATGCGTCTGTAGGTGTATGCAATGCTTTGTATAACTGGATTCTGCACAAAACTCCACACACTTGTACACTGTCAGTGAAAACAGCTGCCTGTAAATAAAAGAAAAGCACATGGGTGTAAGAGTGACAAAATATGCCAAAGGATAGGAGCTTCGATTGCAGCTGCGTGTCTCATAAGCTACTCTGCCACATTTGTAATCTTGGCCTTGCCTCAGTCGTCGAGGGAAGGACTGAGTCACTGACTCTAAATGTGTCCCTTCCCCTTCAGGAAACCTCTGACTGTTGTTTGCACATAGATTCAGGTGAATTTCAGGAATGGGACCTGCCCTCTCTTTATCTCTCCCACGTCCTTCTTCAATCCGAAATAGTACAAATATTGTTAATAACTCCTCATCATAAAATATATATCACAGGATCTCCCCCCCCCCCTTGAGTAGAATGATAATAATGTCAAGTATTCAGAAACAAAACAAACATAAAAGTCAGACAATGTTGTGACAGGAACGGCTCTAATCATTGCAGGATTCCAGAAAGAAATGTCGGAGAGAGGAGCAGCTGCTGTGGGTACAGACGCCCACGCTAACAGTATTAAGGTTTGTTCAGAGAGATACCAAAGTGGGGTTCATGCAAATTTGATATCCCTCCCTCCAGCATCCTTCTTTCTCCCCTCCTCCTTCCCCTCTCTCATAGGTGGATACCTCTGAATCACCTCTTACTCAGTCATACCATTAATTTTGTGTGCCAAAATTCCAAAATCTTGCTTTTGCTCTCTGTCTGAACACACCGTCGCAGGCTCATTAGCTGGACGATAGTGAACCAAATTTAGCAGCAACCATGAGTTTTCTTCTCGCTTTAAGAACCTGTGAGACAAAAAAGGCATTTATGCAAACACAACTGGCATGTAAGACGTGGCAGATCCAGTCTCCTGTTCAATATTAGGTCATAATATTGTTATTATTATGTCATTGGTTTGTGACTGTTATAGGCATATTTACTGCCGTCTGATCAGAAGGCACTCATACTTGTTTGACAGGACATGATTTTCTTTTCCTCCTAATGTATTATTTTTGTATAAAATCGAAATCAATCTTAAATCATTATTTATACTTTGTGAGAAAATATTGGTATTTCAAGTAAAATGTGTTCCTTTTTTCAAACTGACCATGTGTTTGTCGTCATTTTGATTCACAGAGCTCAACAATGGTACATCTATCATTTATAATCATCCATCCACCCACACTGTAACCACCCTGCCCGTTACTGTGTTAAAACTGAGCTGTAAAAGAAATGCAGTGGAGTAAAAACGGCGTTTAAAGTAATATGAAATTTGAAATGGGTTTCTGCCCATTGAGATGAAAAAGTGTTTTAGTGTAAGTACTATCAGTTTATGATGCCAACAAAGATGTAGTCGTGTTGCAGCGTCATAAATCAGCCGCTTTGAAGTTCACAGATCTAAAGTGCACGTTACGCTTCCAGCAATAAGGTCGCTGAACCCTGTTGATAGCACAAATCATTTCAGACTTTACATCTTACTGACACTGAGCACACTCTAAAAAATGTAGTAGCATTACAGTTTTTGCTGAAACATCAGATCATGGTTATTTAGGTCAGGATAGTATGATATATAAGTCAGTGCACTGCTTGAACTTTAATTTATTGTACAAGACGCTTCTATAGCTGTTACACTGCAGGGAGCATTTTGCTAGCATGCCTTGAGTTCACTTGTCCCGGACGGGAAAGATCACAGCAAAGTTCAGGACGTTTACCTTTATCCTGGGATGGAATTGGACCCTTAAATAGTTTAATATGGATAAAAATAATGTGAATTACACTAGTACAAAAAGTAGTCTGTCATAATTTTATTTATTTTTTTAAAAAGGAAAACATTCGTATATTCTGTATTCATCACATGCAAATATTTCCTGCCTTTTTGTTTTAATTTTGCTGATTGTGACTTATAACTCGTGAAAATCTGAAGTCCAGTATCTCCGATTATTTGACTATTTCATTTCGAGGTAATTACTACTCAAACAGTTTAAATACTGGGTATCTCTCACTTTAGCTGTGAACACACAGCCACACTCCTCTTTTCAAATGAAATTCAATTTTGCATTTCATTTGGAAATCAAGGCCCTGGAGTCTGGAGGAAGCGTGGGGAGGTGTTTGAGGTCCAGCCTGAGGTTTCTGCCATCTGTGCTGATTTGGTGTGTCATATCTTTGGTGTGTCCTAAGGCAATGCAGCCATCTACCAGGACGTTTTAGAGCACGTAATGCTTCGATCCACTCAAAAGGTTTGTGGAGATGATCATTTCTTTTTGCTGCAGAACTTACCACCTGCCTTCAGTGTCAAAACTCCTACCTCGCCTGATGCTTTGGCCCTCACACAGACTCTCTGCCAGTGTTAGGGTCGCTACTCAAAAAAAGTAATGTATTACATATTACTTCTTACTTTTCTCAATGGTAATGCAGTATGTTACTTAATTACTCACTAAAGAAAGTAACTTGTTTACTGCTCATTACTTAACTTTCTCATATATTGAGCTGAAATGTATCGTCACAAAATTACCATTTAACAATACAAAGCTACAGGCTACAGTCCCACACAACAACACAAATCCCCATCCTAGTGAGGACACACATAGGCTCTTTTTTTTGTTTTTATGTATCAATACAAAACCATCAACACAAAGCAAAGATGAAAACCAGACCAGAGAGGCTATGCTGCAATGCTGCAAGCCTGACTGCTTATCAACGCTTTCGTTACCTGTTGAAAATGAGCGTCTGGCTGCTGTGCTGGAATCAAGACAACGCTCGGCTTTAACATCATTGTGGTTTCTTGGCTAGCTAGCATGCTGTCTGTGCAGGTGCTTCCTGAAAGCCAAAGTTGTGTTAGCAGAATAAAGAAGTTGTTTCTGTCCTGGATGCATTTTACACTTTACCATTGCGCTCTTGTCCTTTCA
Source organism: Haplochromis burtoni (assembly GCF_018398535.1). Classification (NCBI taxonomy): domain Eukaryota; kingdom Metazoa; phylum Chordata; class Actinopteri; order Cichliformes; family Cichlidae; genus Haplochromis; species Haplochromis burtoni. The sequence goes on from NW_024582505.1 coordinate 1,231,232, forward strand.
TGCAATATCAACATGAGTAATGTTTATACCTCCTCAAAACCTTTAGATCACTCCACCATTTTCTTCCACCCTGCACACAAACTGAAACCAGCTGATTGTAGTGCAAGCATGAGAGAAGGAAGAAAAGCACATTTGATGGGTTTTTTTTAGCCTTTTGTTGTTTTTTTCATGAAGCATGTGTTTCACATTGGGGTTTTTCATCTATAAATGAGTTTTTTTATTAACTGACCTGGTCATTTAAGGGCCATTTTTGCTTCATCGTTATAAAGTGGCACATTTTAAATTCAACTCTTTAGCAAGTGATAAAGTCACCACAACTGTCTTGTTCAAAAACCCACCATCTTGTGATTCATTTCACGAACTGTGCTTTGAGTCCCTGTGTTGACCTGCAGCCTGTATCGAGGAGCCCTGCTGGGGAAACCCTTGTAATCCACTGTTGTCTCTCCATTTGGTTTTCAATAAGACCTTTGATTCACAGATCCAGGAAGCCTCTATAGATCTGACCATGTCTTTTTTTATTCTTTTCTCCAAAAGCTACCGAAATACCAGGAGGTGCATTTGCATCTGTTAGAGACTGAAATACAACACTAAAGTCTCTAAACATTTAAGTCAAACTCAATTCATTTGCAGGCGCTTGAATGACTGTTAGAAATGCACCAACTGATCGTATGACTACAAAGATAATTTATATTTGTTCACTAATTAGTGGTATTTTATTGGTGCACTGATTAGGCTCATTAGTCTATGTGGTTTGCTGTAGGGTTATCGACTATGTCATCCTGACCTGATCCTGTCTGTAAAATAGTCAGAAAAACGTCTTATTTTTAGTGCTGCGTTATGATTCTCCAAACATTTCAGCATGAACCAAATTAAAAAATTCCAGGTTACATTAATAATTAAAAAGTCATTAAAAAGTATTAAGACTACCAGTTCTCCCACTACTACTTTGTACTACTAGTGGTAGGAGTAGTATTAACATTACACAAATCTGTTTTCCTCATATTTGTTATTTCATGTACTGAGAGAGTGAGGAACAATGCATACAGTTCACCGTAAGAAACATCTGCACAATATTGCGATTATAATTTACAGGCAACTGAATATGAAACCAGAAACTGGAAAAATGAATGCTTCCATAATTATTGACAGGTGCAGTATTACCTCCATATTGTTCCCTACATGCTTAGCCAGAACCCCAGTTGCTTCCCACTGTACTTGTGCATATGCCTTCACAGTGATTTATTTATATCGGACACTGACTATTACAAGCCTTTGAGTGCTTACTCACTATTTTACATTTAAAACTCAAGTCAGAAGGTCTCCTCCATCATTTCATAGACTCAACCACAGGTAAGCTTTTCTTACTTTACTCCCATGTTCCTTGCCTACTTACATTCTCCAAAAAAGTAGTGGGAAGTCATTCTTCAATCTATTTTATTGTTTATCACTTGTACATTTGATGAACATATTTAGTTTTTTAACCTTTTTTATTTGTGTCCATGTTACCAGTTTACACAACTTCACACAAGAGATTTTTGATCTCAAGAGTTATATATTATGTTGATGGTTTTAATAAGCATAAATAAAAAAAAAAATCTAACTATTCATGTCAAATTAAAACTAATTATCTGTCTATGCCCATGTGTTTGTACGATGGCACTCTTTCAGAGGATTCACAATAAATGTGTATTTATTTCCGGGTCATTCCATCTCAAATCAAAATCGGCCTTCAGCTTTGCCAAAGTTTGGTCACATATAATGATTTCTGTAAAATTTTAGCTTTATATGTCAAATAGATTTCAAAATATATGTAAACATATATATTTTTAAAATGTTCCATCGACCTACTTTCGGGGCCTTCAGGCGATGAGGCGATGTTTGAACACAAATATCTTAACTATCAAAGATGAAAGCCTACAGCCTACATCTTCCCATCATATTGAAAAATGTTTGAATATTGACTTGTGGAAATATGAAAAAGAAATCCAGCACTCCTGCAAAGTCCATATTTGAGCACACACTAATAAAAAACTTAATATTGGATGGGAGAGGTCCATCATAATCTTCCTAGCTTTAGTCTTGCACCGCTTGGTGTAGATGGACAGCAGGTCAGGAAGCTCTGATTGAATGATGCATTCGGCCGAGCGCACCACTCTTTGCAGATCTCTTTGCACCAAACCAGGTGCAGATGTTTCCCGTCAGGATGCTCTCGATGGTGCAGGAGTAAAAGTTCTTGAGCACCTTCAGTGGCAGATGGAAGTCTCTAAGTCTTCTGAGGAAGAAGAGATGCTGACGGGCTTTCTTAAGTGGGAACAATTTCTGAATGATATAGAGCTGAATTTCACAATGCTGCAAAATAAAGCATGTAAAATACTTTTTAACTTTTTAACAAGAAAACTCTATTTTCATTCGATTTTCATCATTGAACAGAAAATGCCCTTAAAATCTGGTCATTTGAGATGTAATGACTCTTACTCCTTATTTACTCTTGGTAAGGTGGCTTAACATGGCTCGTTTTTAAGGAACTACCGCTCAACCGTTCAGTTGAAAAACAAAAACCACATAATGGAAACAAAGTCAGCATATACATAATGCTAAAATTAAGATACAGTTAAGAAGATTCTCCATTAGAAATTTAAAATGACTGTGACGCTGCGATGGAAGCTGACCGCAGACTGAGTGTGGCAGAGGACTCGAGAGGTCACCACAAGAAGCGAGTAGACACACTGGGATCAGAGGACTCGCACAAAGAGACAGAAAGTGGAAGCCGCAGAGTGAATGCAGCCGTGTGTTTAGCAGCGCCACAAGAAAGGATGCTACATCAACTCCAGCTGAGGCCCGAGGGGTTAATGGATAAGGCTACCCAGCAGGGGTCAAGGGTCAGGAGGCCACTCTGCACCAGGGCTAATTGGTCACTGCGACCAGAGTTTACGCCAACTTTTCTACGGAGAAATACATACACATGTATGGAGCTGCTCTGACAGGAGTCTTCCATCAAAAGCTGTGATCAAGAAGGCCTCTGTTATGCTGCAGCACAGTCATGGAGATCAGCCAGTAACAATCGGCAGCCTTCACCGTACATCGACACCAGTACCACCTACGGTGACAGCTAGGCCGGACTAATGACAAGATAGGTGGCTTTTGATCTGAGTCATTTATTCATCAGCTTTCTTCTGATCATGGATTTGTTTCATTTTATCGCCACCAAACGTCAGAACACATACAAAATCTTTATTAGCTGTGTTCAAGAAGCCAAGGTTTCAAAACATTTGTTGAAAACAAACTTTGAGTTAAAGAAAATGATTTAGAAAATGACAATAAAACTAAATAAAGCAGTTCATATTTAAGTCTGACTTACATTTTGGCTTTTTTGCAATTATACATCCTTCTACTCCATACAGAGTTTCATACTTTGTTAAACAAAGGTGACCGGCGTTATGTTGTAAATTGAACCCATTATTCCCAAATGACAATGAAAAAATATCATCTGTTCAAGACGATACTTACAGTTTTCAAATTTAACGCGGTCCAATTACTCCGAAACAGCTTGAAGAAATTAAAAATGTAATCCACACAAGAGCTCGGGTGTCAGAAGGTTAAGAGTAAATTAGAAAGATGGTTGGTGTTCTGTTACCATCCTTTTACATGTAAGAGGCATACAGAATATAAATAAATGTGTATTATTGCTGCAGCTCTAGGTTTACAGAGATGGCACAAATTCATTGTAACACAAATAACACAACAATGAGTGCAAACATTACAAAAAAATGACAAAAATAAAAATTTTAACTTTGTACATTCATGCTACAACATTCATAAATTACCAACATTAACATACATTATAATACTTGAGAAATAAGAATAAAACTTGTCAAATTTTACAGAGGAGGAGTCAACTTTGCAGCTGAAGATCTGTTTAAATATGCATCGATGGCTTTTGTCTTTGAATTCTATCAAAAGTACAACTAATCAAATCATACAATGTTTTCAGTTCAGTAAAAAAATATGTGCAGAAACAGGTCTTTTAGTGTAATAATACAATAATATACTCTTGGATATTGTCACTGCATACTGCTTTTAATTTGAGTTACAGTAACAGCTGTGCGATATTTTATTAGCCTCTCATATTCTGGGAATGTTAAATCTTCATTTAGTATACAAAGCTGCTAAAAAAAAACAACCTGAGTATCTCAGAAAGTGTATTTAAGTGCAGTGTTACATGTACTCAGTGGCACGGACTATGGCATGGAGGTGAGCAAGTGGTTTCAGTTAATAAAATCAAGCTTCTAAGCTGTTCAGGTGGAAGGATCGATTTACATTTAATAATAATGATCGTTTGTTGTTTTGAACCTCATCCAGCTACAGCCACCTGCTGCAGGAACTCAAGAGAACAAAAAAAAAAAACATATAACGAGTATATATAAGTACTGAACTAAATATCGGGGCCACGCTTGTTGTTTCAGCCCAGGAGTGCAAGCCTGTTTTCTCCCAGTTTCCCTCTATTTGCATCTGAAAATCTGTGAGAATCCCTGGTTCAGAGGAATCCTGACAGATTGATGTTGTCATGCTGATGCTGTCACTGTCTTGATGCTGGACGGGTTAATGATTTATGGGGAATTGTGGGATTCCTCGAATGAGTCCCGGGTTAATGTTCACCTTTCTCGGCAGATCTCTGGGTGTGGGGGACTGCTCACATCCAGTCCAGATCCAACTGTCGAGGGGACTGACTGAGTGGCCGGCCTCCAGCTAAACCCGGCACACAGCAGGGCGGAAGACCATGCTCGGCGACTGAGAAGAAGAAGAGGAGGAGGCTAATGAGGCCTGATCAAGCTCAGCAATGGGTCACAACAGAGACAATGAGAGCAGAACAAAAAAAATCCAAGCAGTTATAAAAAGCTCAAAGAAAAAACAACAACAACATGCTTTTCTCATTGTGTAAGGTGTGCAAGCTTTATGCATGACAAAGAACATTGTGGCCCACGCAACATGCACTGACATGCACAAGTAGGAGGTATCTTATGTCCACAACACAGAAGTTTGAATATTTCATGTTTTATTCACCAAGTTAATCATTTGTATTTTCTCTAACTGTAATCAAACAATGAACATGTTAAACAATCAGGAGTAAAATGATGATTTTAGTCCATTACAGGACCGGCTAAAAGCATCACCAATAGATGTTTAATATTCCTTTAAATTTGACTCTCTGCACATGTGACAGCGCTTCATTAAAGTCATTAATGAAGTCATTAATGAATCTGAAGTCAGTTTTAGACTCATTTTGCTCACAAAAGCATTGTGTCGTTTAATAATAACGTATGCGATCTATAATTATAATTACAGGCAACATCAGTGGTCCCACTCATGGTCTGGGGTTTGTCATAGTTTCCATCAATGACTTCTGCTAAAAATGCTAAAAAGCATTTACAAATATTGTTTCATTTCCTTTTTTGCTGAGTTTATATGTTTCCTTCAAATAATTAACGTGTCTTTTGTACAGTAAAAATATTTCCCAAAGTAGGGCAGTGGGTGGAGTTTTATATGCACTGAGGCTGAATATCTTGAATGAAATAACTGCTTGTTTTAATGTATCTATCTGATAAACTTAGTACTTTTTTCATTTTTACATTTCAGTCAGACAAAAAAAAGTTTTTTTTACTCAAGTTAAAGCTCCTAATGTATATAAATGAACTATTTTACAATCATGTCAATTTTGTTTACACAACACAACTTAAACTCTTCCTATTATCTATAAAAGGACCTCACTGGGACATGACCTTGATGTCTTCAGCAGTAGTTGGTCATGTGTAAAGACACAGCGTCTCTGTATTCCATCCTGCTTCCTTTCTTTACTTTATGTTGGCCTGAAAGTACAAAAAACTAAACAAAACAAATAGATCCTGAACATAGTGGAATCAGCCTCTTTAATATCGTCCAGGTACATATATGACCTCCGTTTCCTCAGTGAAAAAAGTATCATAAATTTAACAAAAGCTTACATTAATGCCACTATTAAACTCAATAAAACACTGAAAGCTTTCCTTTTCTTTCTTGTTAGTCAATCGGGATCCAAAAATGTGGTCATGTCCCCCTCTGTCATGTATATGTCCTGTGAACAGAGCTAAGGTATAAGGCTGGGAGCAGACCAGGTGATGGATAGCAGCAGGACTTGTTGTCCTCTGCTTTACATGACTCTCATTAAGCTGTAAATCTTTCACAACAACACCCACTGAGACAATGCCACACAGGCTTCTCCTTGCTGCTCCACCTTGCCCTCGGCGTAACAATGAAACTGAATCATTTTGTCAGGACACACAATTGCCTCAGTGTTTCAGACAGCCAGTAAAAATGTTGGACAACACATCAGTGTGTGAATGTGGGTCTTTGGTGAATCATAACAGGCAATCATAATTATTCAACATCTCGATGGTATCTGAGATAGTCACCTGATGACACATATGAAAATAAAATGTAGCAAGCTGATGTAGAAAAATTGGGAATTTTGTACAGTTATGTACCATTACTTGTGAAAACAGATGCATACTATAAATGTCTTATCAGCAAGCTGTACATGTTTACAGTGTAATTTGAGACAAAGTCGAGAAAGATACGAAATTTAATTCAGAGTACATGCAGTTAGATTTTAATGTCAAAAAACAAAAATAAAGAAAAAAGGTAAAACGACGGGAACAAAGTAGGAACACTAAACAAAGTATGATGCTATGATACTGTAAAGCTAATACGCAACACTGCTATAATTTGTTTTTGTAGATTATATACGCTGTAAAATTACAAGCTACAGTACTTTACTGTAATTGAACAAATTACTTACAGCAACTAAGGGCTGTGTGAGGTATAGACCGTAAGATAATCCAAAAAACAAACAAACAACCCTCTCAAATTTATATCTAAAAAATTACACAGTGCTTGCTGATAATCTCAAAAAATATTTGGGCCAGGCACCTCCATAAAAACAGAGACTGCTGTCACCTCCCCTCACCTATGGGCAGCTTTGCTCGCTCTTACTCGGAAAATCAGACACAGCCTTCGTGGGTGATAAGAATAAGTAGGTATACCTGTCCTACTAAACTGTACCACAGATAAAGAATCACGTGCAGCTAACTGGTACAGGATCATATTTGCACACGTGACTACTTTCTCGTTTTTATTAAATTCTGAGATCTGGAATATGAACTTTATTTTTTGTCATTTTCGAGCTTTAGAAATGGCAGGTATTAAAGTTGAAGTATTTTCCTCCAACATGCAGCTTAATGATCACAACAGCTCACAGGTTTGTTTCTGTATGACAGGTTTTGTTTATGTGCCTTTGCATGTTCAGGTTCTCGCCTTAACAAAACCTCGACAAAGCTACACACTGACACCTGCTGGCAGAAAGTTTGTATTGCAACAACCAATATGAAAGATGGGAATTTGTTGCCCTGCATTAGTCCTCGCAGGTCGGCCTTCCGCTCCGTTCGTTTTGACCATCACAAAGGCGTTTTTATTTTATTTTATTTTATTTATTTATTTTTAGCATACACAAATAAGCCAAGGATCAGAGCTTTGGGGGTAAACTTTACTTGTCGCGATGAAACTTCTTTCCTGTCTCTGTCAGTCCCTGTCCTTAAATGTCTCCAGTTGTCCCGAGTTCTCTCTGACTGTCTCCTTGGTGCATTTACACCCCTGTTCCTCCCTGTCCCCGTCGTCTGTTGTCTTTGTCTCCGTTATCAGTCATCATAATTTTACCATCTCTGTGCAAGTCTGCAAATTTCTTTATTAAATCATAAGATTCTTAAATTCATCAAGTCTCTATGTGCCTGCTCCTCGTCACAAAACACATCACTGTTTTGTACATTTTAACACAAGTTAATCCCCACATTTGTGAAAGAAAAGCAAAACACTTTTTTGAAAAGTCTGTAACAAAACCATCAAATCTGATAAAGGTTATTTAAATGCTACAATAGACTACTACTGTCAGGATTCCTGGGTCGTTGACCCAGTGTTTTCCGTTTTGTCATCTTCAGTTTATTTTCACATATGTTTTCTGTGGCAGCATACCGCCTGCGTATTGTGTTCCAGTTATTCCCATGTATCATTAGTCAGATTATGTTCAGCTGTGTACCGGTCTTTCATTATCATCCTCACCAGTCTGTGTATTTAAGCCCTCTGTTTCTATTCGTTCACGGTCGTGTCATTGATGTTACGTTGTCCTTCCCGTGTGTTCCCTCAGTTCAGTCAGCCGTTCAGTTGTCTAGCCAGTCAGTGTCCGTTCACCCACTCCCTATAATAAACCTTCACCTACCTGCCAGTCCTGCGTTTGGGTTCCTTCTTCCTCGCCTCCACACAACGCCTGACAACTACTGCAAAAGAAGAATGGATTGGAATAAAACAAATACATATCTAACCTAAAGTGCGCTTTTGGAAAACATTTACAGCTGCTGTACAGAATCTTTGAAACAAGCTAGCTTAAAACATTTTTAGAAGATAAACAGAGCACTCTGCTTCCCCTTACAGCTCCTCACTCCACCAGGGCTCTGTTTGGCACTTTCTGATAGTGTGCAAATGTGATGCACGTACTGTAGTGCAGTCATACAAACAACTATGGTCCAAAAGTGGGCCTACCTATTACTGGCTGAGGTTTTAGTAGAGTTGTGGCTGAACCACATAAAAATATATAATTAATTTTAATCTCCCCAATCAATGATAATGTTATGTTGGAATGTTGTTAAAGAGGGTCAAAAATGTTTCAACCTGTGTTGCAGATTCTGTATAGCAGATGAAAAAAAAATACATTAATATGAAAAAAAAAATACTATTAAGATAACTAATAATAAAGTCCTCACTCAGTGTACTTTCAACCAAAAGGCAAATAACCAAACCATCTAATAAAAGATATAGATATTGAAAGAAATATTGAAACACTGATCCACATTGATTGATGGATCATTTGATCTTACACTTTTTTTTTTTACCTGAATCTGGCTCCTTTTTTGTGAAAAAACTTCCTTATATCCATTACGAACTTGGCTGTCTCTCTGTGCACACACACACACACACACACACACACCAGGAGTTATAAGGTTAATGGGCATCCAGTCAGTGCAAGACAATATAATTTCCCCATATTAGACAATACAAATCCTCGCAATAGCACACCTGTCGGGAATTAACATTACAGTCTTTAAAAAAAACACATCATGTTGTTTTAAAAAAAGATCAATTTTCCTTGAGATTGCTAACAAAGTTAATCAAAAACTAGTAACTTAACTGTTAGCTTCAGTCATCTGGAGAAAGAGAGCATCCAGGTTACTGAAGACATTTAAAAAAAAAAGTGAATTATTATTAATTATGTATTATCTCAGCATTTTGTCTTTCTTAGAAGTAGCGCCAAGATATTACTACCGAAATAATAAGTTGAAATTTCACTGGTGGAAACAAACTGTGGAATATGAAGACTTAAGGTTAAAGGTAAAATGTATATGTGGACCTGGGGTGGGGGGGTAATTCAGGAAAAAAAACAACAAATAATCCAACAAAACTAAAAATTAGCCCTGCTATGAGCCGGCAGATGTGCCTGACAGACTGAACTCAGGGCACCGAACGTCCCACCACACAGTCCTAAGTAGTGACGTCGTCTTCCTCTTAGTGACTGCTGTTATCAAGATGGCGCTGCGGCCAGGATCTGGGGGAGGTGGCAGGTATTTTAGCCATTTTAAACTGACTCATTTTAGGGGAAGTAATTTGTGCGTGAAACATTCACCCCCGACAGTCGCGGGGCTTCACATTTAGCCACGAGGACGCCCTCAAATATCGCGATAAAGGCTGGCTTAGTTTGTCGGAGCAGGGAGATGAGATGAGATGGCTGGTGGTCAGGTGCCACAGCTAACGTTAGCTGGCTCCTTCTGCCTTTACCTGTCCATGTTCAGAGTGGACCAGACTAACTCCACGGTGTGGTCATATTAACAGATTTCACGCTTAAGTTATTCTGTGGTAGTCATAGTGTCCATTGCTCTCGGTCTCTGGTGATATAACGCGATACTTGCTAGATGAATCTCTTGTAGCATTGCTAGGCAGGCCTGTGGGTGGCTGGTAGGGACACATATTTACACTTTCTCAGAATTATGTTTTCTGTTATTAGGGATTTAGTATGGTGTTGGCTATTTACGAAGATAAAGCATTAGGACGTGAAGATTTGTGGGGAAGGGGTTGATTTAGTTAAGTTTTTGTCCCTGTAACACACCAAGCAGCAGAGACTCTAAGCCCTTCTTCAAGAGTCAGATTGCTCTAATAACTCTCTGCTGAATTACATAATCAGCCCTGTCGCACATGCATATTCCAGTAAGTAGCTGTAAATGGTGAGGAGATGTTCAGGTGTCTTATTAAAGCAGTGTGATGATGGTCTGCAGAGGAGATGAAAAGGCCAGCCTCATGATTTTTTCATAACACGAGCTCCAGCACCCTGAATAATAAATATACTCTGGCTACAAGGCTAGCCAGGTGATACTGATCTGACAGGTGAAACCAAAGCCCTCAAGACTGTCTGTGCCATTCTTTCACTGTGGCTGGTAAAGCCTCTAATGTATACTCTGGTACATTTGGGCTATATTTATATATTTAAAAAATGTGTCATTTATGAGATGGGCCATGCTTAACTTTGACTTTGGAAATCCTTTAAAAAAAAAAAAGTATCTACTTCCATGGTACAGTGTGACTTTTTTATAATCAGTGGTCCCATTTGGTAAAAAACAACCTTGGAAACTTCAATCTTGGAAATCTTGGAAACTGAGTAGCTGCAAGAAATGACAACGTGGGTATGATAAAAGTAAAATGTACCTGAATGCTAAAGTGCAAAGCCAGGAGGTGAAGCCTGTTTGAGAATTCCAGCAACCTTTTGTAGTTTGTAGTAGGGCTGTTCGATATAACGATATATATCGGATGGCAAAAAGTCTATCGTTTCATTTTACGCTATCGTTTGTTTCGTGGTGTCGCAAAATAAACTGTTTACGGCAATATTTTTTCACCGTTTTGATGGTCACTGTAGTGGCTATATTAATTTCTTTAAGTTCTCTCTTTCTCTTATATTTAATATAACCACACTACAGACGGACAAGCGCCTGTTTTTATGCGTTGTGGTTAGCAACAACGACGGTAACACCATCGCGTATCCGCTTGTTTATGTACCACATAAACCTTTCACAATAAAGCTCAAGATCCTGTTGAGACTTTTCAAAATAAACCGAATCGCGTGAAAAAGCAGATTATTAACGGATGAGAAGTAAAAACAGAGCCGCCAGGTGCTAAAAAATAAACCTTAGACTCAAACGTTAGAACAGGCTTTTCCCTGCAGCACGCAGTGTAATAAATACTCACAATAAATAATAAATACTCGGCGTTTACAACTTATGTCTAAAAATGTATCGTTTCATGCATCGGTTAAAACACTCGACTCCAGCTACATGACGCGCAGCTGGAAACACTTCCCGCAAGTAGAGCTGCCCGAGATTCACAGAATTTACAGAAAATGTTATATTTTTGCGATTTATGTCGTTATCGGACGATAGAATTCTTATATCGGGATATGAGATTTTGGTCATATCGCACAGCCCTAGTTTGTAGGCTCCATGCAGATCCTCTGTTTTCAACAAGGCATGTGATTAGATACTTTATGAATGTCAGATGATATCCTGTGCAGAAACCATACTTTTTACACCAGCTATTTAGAATATTTCTTCTTCTCTCAGCTGCTCCCTTTAGGGGTTGCCACAGCAGATCACCTACCTCGATCTCAGTCTCACTCTACCCTTCTCTTCTGACACACCAACCCTCTGCATGCCCTTCTTCACTACATTTGTGAACATCCTCTGAGGTCTTTTTCATTTCCACCTGCCTGGCAGCTCCATATTCAACATCCTTTGTCTTTTTTATCCACTATCCCTCCCCTGCACATGTTCAAACCTCTCTAAATTTTGTTTCCAAACTGGACAACTCACGATGTTCCTGTATATGAGAGAGAAAATGATTAGTGCTTGCTTTTCAGAGTGCTTTCGGTTACTTTTAGTGATGCATTAGTTGTAAAATTCTGGGCCGATACCAATGACATTTTTCCTGCTCTGTTTATTCCCTTGGTTATATCAAGAAAACAAAGAAATCTTCATTATACATAGCTCTGAAATACAAATAATGACATTAAAATCAATACAACTGATAAATCAGTAAATAAGATAACATTTTCTGAGTTCAGTGGTGGATCCGTTGGCTAATATATCAGCCAAATGTCAATCAGTTGGCTGATAACACCTAATAACAGCCGTCCGATAGATTCATTGGCTCCAGCCATGGCGACTTTTTCCTACATAATAGCATCTATGGAAGCAACAGCATTAGCAGCGAATGAGGAAAAGGTGCATTCGTAAGGCAGAAAATTGAGAATTTCTAGCATGTTTCTTTGGGTAAATAACAAAGCCCTAAATAATCAGTTGTTTGTACGTAAATGCTTTAGATCTTTATGTAGCAGAAGTGGCAGGTCTATTAAAAGTAAGCTTTTCCTTTTTATAGGAGTGATTTTAAGTTTGCTCTCTGTTCCTCTATGAGAGCAAATAATTTTAACAGTAACGACTCTGGCTAAAAACTCTGAAACTGTCCCTTCTGTCCCCAAGCATTTAAAGCAGTTTGATGGTAGCTATTAGATGAATCCAGACCTTTTACAAGGCTCAGGCCTGCCTGGTGTCCACAGCTGCTGTCGCCGCTTATCTCCCTCTATGTTAATCCACTCGGCCATGACCTCTGATTTGCTGAAGGATGGCAGACAGTAGTGCCGTCATGCTCAAAAAGCTTTTTAAGCTGCAAATCTTCCAGTGAGCAGATGCAAGAATCTGAAACCCTCTGGTACTTGTCATATTACAACAGTATCCTGTGAGGGGAAACACTGACTTCTTGCTTTGAGTTTAAATGTTTTTAGATGAGCAGAGAAAAGAGGACCACTCATCAGCACCAAGAGTGCCCATAAATTCACATTAGTATGAATTAAATGTGACAGACTCAGGAGGACTTGAACAAATAGCTGTTGTGACTATGTCCCAAATCATAAATGTACAGTACTATGTTGAAGTTGAGCTGCAGCAGGGCTGTAATTTCATGTACTACCATTAGGTAACACAAGATGGCACAGTGATTCAATTGAACCTTTTGTTTAAGCAGGCAAGTTATTAAGAGCACATCCATTTTAACAATGGAAGCCTGCAAAAGGCAAAACCTCTTGGAGAAACGGCTAACCCACACACCCACTGGTAAAACGGTGCCACCTGGTAGAGAAAGCTTTAGGTAAATTCTGCAGAGGGTAATTACAAAAAGTACCTTTAACCCTTAAAATAACAGATAATTTTGGCTCTTTGAAGTAAGCCCATGCAGACACAACATTTCCATGTTATCATATGGGACACTTCAGAGTTCCTCTTGCATTGGGAAAACTCAAAATTTCAAGGATTGTAATTGACCAGTTTTCTAAAGTGGGGTTTAAATTACTCAAACGAAAACAACTTGTGTTTTTTACAAGGACAGAAACACGAGGAAAATTCATAGACCTTAACTAAGGTAACAGGGACTCCAGTTGTGTCTGTGTGCGTACTCCCTCCCCAGAGGCCCGTTTTGTGTTGGAGAAAACCTATAACTCCAGCGGACATGTAGCACCACCTGATGAATATATATGGTTTGCTCTCTGCCAGCTCCCGAGGGAAATATGTGGTTCTTAAGCTGCTAAATGCTCCACTGGGTTTGCTGGCTAGTTACTAATTGTGTTTCAGATACAAGGAAATATGAGGGTTCTCCGGCTGGTTAGACAGTGCTAGTGAATGAAGATATTTGGAAATCGTAATGACTCGGTGAATAATGATAATAACGAATAACGGACAGGGTTAATCGATAAAGAATAGTTGCAGTCGTCGTGTTTACAAGCCTGCATTATGAGCCAGTGCCTGCTTTCTGTCACAGTGATCTCTCTGCTTCCCTTCTGTCAGCACAGTTGTCTCAGTTCTAAAGTTACCAGTATTATATTGTGATGATCACATTAAACTGGGAATCGTTGGAAGCAGAGGCCCGGCTGGCTCCGTCTTCTGTTTGTTTCTGCATCAACGCTTCCAGTCTGTGAGTTGTAGTAAGTTATTTGACAAATAGCCGAAGGCCTGTGTGGGTTGGCTCCGGCGAGGGAGAGACTTGGCCGACTCGTAGAAAGACTTCCTCTGATTATTTCTTAAAGGCCTGTTTCTCAGCACAGCGACAAGAGTCCAAGTCGCCTGCAGAAACTCGCCCAGCCATCTACCCTCCTGTTTATCTGGCGTGAACGTTGCTCCAAAGGATCTGAGGGGTTCTTTGTGAATAAGCCTCAGCTGCTTCGAGTCTGTAGAACAAAACTGCGTCTGCTTGTTGATGTCACTGTCATCAGCAACACACTTTTATCGCATCCGTGTTTAATTTTACCTGTCGGCTTACGGGAGCGTGTTACTGTCATCTGAAGAATTACAGCAACAGGATTCAGATTTGACGCAAGGAGGAAGGCATTTTCAAGTTGTTTTGAGGAGGTTGCAGTTTTACTTTTTTATATTTTTGGTTCTGTTTTGTCATCTCAAATGAGATCAGTATAAAATGGAATAAAATTAAACTGAAGGACCACATGAAACTGAAAAAATGGACTGATTTGTACAGCTCACAGCCTCTCAATCTCATTTATTGTCAAGCAAACATGGCGTCACATCTAATTTCACTTATCTCTTCCACGTCAGTTGTGTTATTATAACGGCTGTTGATTTTAAATGGTATTGTTGCAGCTAAGTGACAACGAGTCATCTGCTGCTATAAATGTTCAGCAGGGGACCGGGGAATAAAAAGGCCACATAAATGAAGGCTGTTTTTAACTTCAGCCTCAGTTTGAATCTCATAATCTGTGTTTTTCTTCTTTATTTCTTTAGTTTTATGTATCCTGTTGGAGGAGGCTTGGGACCGCCGCAAGGTGAGTCATTTCGCAGTGAATATTACCGCTCTTTCCCTCCAAACTGTTTGTGTAAATATATTCAGCTGAGGAGATGGCACACAAATGTGTTTTGTGTGAATTTGAATGGGATCATAGAATATTGCTTTTTGAAGCAAACTGTCAGGATATTGCACTTTAGAATGTAAACGTTGTTTATTTTGACAAATGTTACTAGAAATCTTCATTTTAAATAAAGTGGATATTGAAATACTGATTTTCTAACAAGTATTAGCACAATAAGTGTCATTCTTCCCTCGATGTAATCAGTCACACAAGATGTGATCAAAAGTTTCTCGGCTCTGTAAATAACTTTAAAAAGTTTGGCTCATCTCCTCTTCAGTGTCACCTTCTTTGGCAGCCTTGTACTCTTCTGAAAAAGGCTAGGAACTGGATTAAACTTAAATTTAAGTTATGATTACAAAATAATTTCATCTACTTTCTCTGTAGAGCTGTTTGTTTTTTTATTGTGCTATAATTCAAACGCACTCTGTTCTTTTACAGTTTGTAGTTTTTGCTTAGTTGACTAAAACAGAGCTTCTCTTTACCAAGATCCATACATGAAAAGAGATGAAGAGAAACCCTGGATTGCTCAGGGTCTGTCACCTGGTCCACTTTCAGCACTATGATGCATTTTAGAACATAAATCCACTCCCAACATGTTTTTAAGTTCAGTAAATTAATGTTTAAACTACAGTATTGACCATAATAGTTGTGATTATGATTGTTGCTTTAATCGAGTGCTTGCTCTGTTGATTGAACTTTGTGCGCTTGATTTGCTCCCCTGTATCAAACATCAAGCCTTCAGCTTTCATTTGGGGAAGAGGGTGAAGCCAAATCTGGGTTGGGAGAGAAAAATAAACCAAAATGCAAAATGAAATAAGAGAAATGATGAGGAACATGCTGCAAGCATGCCCCTCTTTAGAGCTAAAAGGAACATGGGAGGACAGCCTAGTAGGGGAGATAGGTTGGCCTTTGACGTTAACTTTGATTGTTTTCGTCCTTTCCTTTTAGTTATTGGTCCTTGCAGTTCTTGGGCATATGAGGATCACTGAGGATTCGGCACATTGCAGCTCATATCTTTGTTACAATGCTCAGCACTGAGCAACGCAGGTCTCAGATGTGCCATCATTTAGCTGTGGCTGCTCGTCCTACTCAGACTGTTGGCTTTGCAGTAACGCCTCCAGATAAACCACGCATGCACTGGTGGGACGAGCGTCTCTTAGGGGTCATTATATGCTCCTGTTAGCAATGTCATTTTAGTCCAACAAATTAGAATGTGCACAGTCTCCCAGACAAGCCATTTACACAGCCCAGTTGAGCCCTAACACGGTGAATCATCTGGAGGCTCCAGTCGGAGCTGGCTGCTCAGCTCTGGTTGTCAGCTTACGTGGCGTCTCTGAAAATAAACACACACTTTTCCAATTTTTCTTCCCCCAATCCTCTTGTTTTGCTCCAAGTTGTCACAGTAGTCACCAGAGAAACAGATTTGGCTGTTGCAAAGCCTGTGTCTTTTTCCAGCTGTTGGAAGAAATGGTAATGGATTTGCAATACCGAATTATGACCGGCCTCTGGAGGCTTTTGTTTTCTCTTTTTCTTGATAACTTAAACTAAGATAAGTAAGTAAATACATTTTATTTCTCCCAATAGTTTGTAAATTCTTCATTATAGCTGTAAAAACTTTAAACGCAGCCTATAACAGTGTAGCTTAATAAAATAAAACATGACCAAAATGAGCTCAATAAGGAAAAATTTACACAAAGGAAAGGTGCTCAGTTAAATGGAAGAAAAATGAATGAGCTCAAAAAGTACATTTTTAAAAACACAGAAGAATCCCCTGTAAAAACCTGAATGTAAAACGGGAAGAAAAAATTAATAAGAAAAAACAGATTAACTTTACTAAACTTGTAATAAATTATTATAAAGAAACAAAGAACTTCATTTATACCAAAAGTTGGGAAGTTACCGTGTTTCAGCAGCCAATAAATCCAAGCACTCATTTGTATTATTAAAAAAATTACACTAAATAAGGAGCTCAGATAAAAAAAAATAAAAAAAAAATAAAAAAAATGAAGAGCTCGATAAATCAGACTCCATATTATTTTGCGGACGCCTCACATTCCCCATGATGATTGCGGGAAGACCTCCAAATCTACTGTTTTCTATGTAGCTTCTCCGGTCTTACAGGCCTTGCTCCAGGCAGTAAAACTGTCAGTGCAATCAGCTGGTGAAGATTCTCTGTTGGCAAGAGAGTAATATGAAGAAAAACTACCAGAAGGCTTGTAAAAATTGATTTTACAAGACCCGTGAATCAAAAAAAAGTAGCCAAATCAACTTCACATGAATCGCACTGAGTAAGAATCAAGGCTATCAGTTAATAAAACCATTAAAATAAATACAAAACAGTAACAATGGAAACTGCATCTCAGTATGGTACCAGGAAAAAATGCAATGTAAAAATTTGAATGTAATACAATAAAAGAGAGTAAAAGAAATTCAATAAATTCAGTAAAGCATGATAAACATGTTACATATAGAATATTTTAACCATGTCTACAGTATGTGATAACAGTGTTTGTGTGTTTCTGCAGGCATGGTACCCATGCAGCAACAGCAGCAGCAGCAACAGCAGGGCTTCCCCATGGTTCCTGTCATGCAGCCTAACATGCAGGGCATGATGGGAATGAACTTTGGAGGCCAGATGCCCCCAGGTGCCATCCCTATGCAGGTCAGCGCTATTTCTTATATGTTGTGCTTGGTTCTGTGTTTGCATGTGTTTTTTTGGGAGGCGAGGGTCAAATTAATATTTCCCTGAGGATTTATTTATGTATTTATTTATTCTCTTGTAGTATTTTGAGTGAACTTGCTAATTTGGCTGTATTTGGTGCATACATAGTAGTGAAACACTGCTGTATTGATTTAACTGATTTCACTCATGTGGAAGGCTGGCTTTACAGCTCCTCTTGAACTCATTTGCTTCCATGTTAATCTCTCCACAAACAGTTTTAAACACCAGCACATTAACAGGAATTTATTGTTGCCTGGTGATGTTTAACAAGACTTTAATCCATTAACATTTTGCTTTCCCTTGGTTAAAGCATTTGATAATCACACGAGCGGAGCAGGAATGCTAAATAGTTTGTTGCATGTTTTTTTGGGGGGGGGTGGGGGTCTAACAGGGTGGAATGGCGATTGGGATGCAGACCCCTGGGATGCAGTTCTTGGGTCAGCCACAGTTCATGGGTATGAGACCAGCAGGACCCCAGTACACAGCTGACATGCAGAAACAGATGGCTGAAGAGCACCAGTAAGTCATCTTTACACCTCCATTATAATTCCTCTTTGTGTAGATCAAGTTTAAGTAAGCAGCTAGCTTAAAAAACAGTGCTGTGGAAAATAAACTTCCCTTTAACACATTCAAATTTTCTGTCAACTTCAGTTTCTGGTTACTTCTCATACTTTTTAATAGAGCCTTAGTGTCCAAATTAGGTAATCTTTTCCCCAAATACACTGAAAGATCTGAGTTTACCATCTGAGAGCATTCTGCTACTTTTTAGGACGTATAATCCCCCAAACCCTAACCCACTAACCCTGTAAAGCCTCTTGGATTAGCTGGAAAATTCATTATCACAAAGCTGACAACATAAAGTTAGGTGATTTTTAAAGCTCTTGAAAAATGGACTTCTTCAACATCTTCTCACAGCACAGCAGCACTCCAAACATCTTAAAGAATATGGATACTGGGTTGGGTTTTAATCATGTGTTGTTGCTTATTTTACTGGAGTAAAGTGTCTAAATGCTTCTTTGAGCACTGCAAAAGAAACCACACTTTTCCCTGCACTTTAGTTTACTTATTTATTTTTTGATTTCTAAATGTTTAGATTTGTGTGACTGTACACTTGAGAGATTGATGCATCTTCAAATGCGATGTCTGCACGTTACATTTAAAGGAACCAAGTGAATCCTTGTTTTATGTCTCACAAGTACTATTTTAGCCCCAAACTGTAGATTGTGCGGTCACTGTTGGTCCTCAGTGGATGAGTCCTAATAACCTAGATGGTCCCGTTGACAAGTTGACATTTGTGGTTTTAAATGAAATGTCACAAAAACTCTTGGTTGGACTGCCATGACATTTGGTTCACAGATTCATGTACCCGTCATGATGAATTGTAATCAGTTGATGAACTTTGCATTAAAGGCCATCAGGGCACAGTTTAAATTTGTCCAAACACCTGTAAAGCTGATGACATTCCCAGCTGCCTCAGCTGTACTGTATGTAGTGCTAATTAGTGCATGTGAGTGTGTGAAGGAGAAGAAGAATATGAAGCAAGAGAGTAGTAGAGAGAGGAGGGGGGCAACCGGGGGGGAGCAGCAGTCAAACATGCAAATAATCTTGTCTCACTAAAATAAATACACAATACAGGATATTAACATGTTAATACCAAATAAAAATCAGCATGTTGGCTTCATCTTTATACATTCAAATAAATTCATTTTCAATTCATACTTAAATGTTTCAGATCATCAAACAAATTTCAATATAAAGATCATGCACGTAAACACAAAATGCAGTCTCTAAATGAAGGTGTTTATTATTAAAAGGAGAAAAAATCCAGACCTCCATGGCCATGTGTGAAAAAATTATTACCCCCTAAACCTTATAACTGGTTGGGCCAGCGTTAATAGCAACAACTGGAATCAAGCATTTGCGATAACTGGCAGTGAGTCTTTTACAGCCCTGTGAAAGAATTTTGACCCACTCATCTTTGCAGACTTGCTGTAATTCAGCCCCATTGGAGGGTTTTCAAGCATGAACCGCCTTTTTAAGGTCAAGCCACAGCATCGGATAAGAGAGCTTATCACAGTTAATTCATGATTTAACAAGGCGGTGGCAGTCACTTTTTCTGACAGAGCTGTAGGGTTTGGTTGTTTTCCCCTTAATAATAAACACCTTCATTTAGAAGCTGCATTTTATGTTTACTTGCGTGATCTTTATCGAATATTTAAATTTGTTTGATAATCTGAAAGATTTAAGACAAAAAAATTGGAATTCAGGAAGGGGGGCAAGGACTTTTTCACACGACTGTATGTAGCGCCAAATCACAACAACATTGATCTCATTTTTGTTGTCAGAAAAAAAACGTGCAATACGTCAGGTTGGCCTTTATTGCTTATCTTAATGGAGCACTGTGTCCAAGTACAGCCTCACAGACCACACGGCTAATGTGTCTTGTGGATTTTGATCCTTTTAAGATTATTTTCCAGAACAAAAACTAACACACTGAATCAGTTTAAGCACCAGGGCTGCTGCTCTTAGCTGACCCCTGATCTGATAGCTTTCTGGTCCTCTTCTCCATTAACATAAATAAATCATTATTATTTTTTTATAGATCCTCCTTCTCTTTTTTAGTAAGTTGTTTTATTTTCATCACTTTCTGTCAGTTAAATCTGCCCATTGTATCTCAATACTAAAATATAAAAATGACACAGTTTTCACAATTTTGCCTCTGTACGCCATCGCAATAACTCAAGAGACGATTAAAGTGTATAAAGTGAAGAGTTTCGGCTTTACTTCAAGGCTGTTGCTTAGGAATTTAAATATTATTTGTGCTATTTTTTTAAGAGCATAACTTTGTAATTATAGGTTTGGATTTGCGTTTCCCTTCTTTCTCCTCTCAGGCAAAAATGCAGAGAAATACTTAATCCACAAGTTTATATGTAAAATGGTTAAAGTGATAAAATGTAAGTCTAGCTATAATAAGATAAGTAAACCGCAGAATGAACCGAATGAACTGAGAAATGTTGAAATGTTTTTACAAACTTCCATCAGACAACACGAACCTTCAGCTGCTGTTTTAACAAGCTTCCTTTGCGCTCATCCTTCTTAAGAGTCATATGTATTATGCTGTACTCTTCTTGCCCTTTAGAAAACGTCTGGAGCAGCAGCAGAAAATGCTGGAGGAAGACAGGAAAAGAAGACAATTTGAGGAGCAGAAACAGAAGCTGAGGCTGCTCAGCAGTGTCAAACCCAAGGTGAGCCTCTCTCCACATCTCGTTCTGCTTGTTTTTCCTGGCATGTCCACTGCTCGTTTTACTGACCCTCTGGACTCTCGATACCCAATTGTGCTGCGCTCAGACGGGGGAGAAGAGCCGCGATGACGCCTTGGAGGCAATCAAAGGCAACCTGGACGGTTTCAGCAGAGATGCAAAGATGCACCCCACTCCATCATCTCAGACCCAGAAGCCAGGTACCTTAGCACTTGGAGTTAAAAGTGTTTTCTGCTAAAGCTTCTTGCTTTAAAAAAAACCCTATAATAACTGAGTGATTGTTGGTTCACCAGACCACTGTATAATATTCTTTACTTAACTCACCCCTGTGTATTTGAGGAAATTTTGGAGATGCATTTAACAAATACACCGCATCTTGTGCAGTGCTTCCCGACCTTTCTGAACTATGAAACCTAGCAGTATTAACTTGCTGCTCCATGTTGCCAGTTTGAGATCTGGTTCAAGGACACTTTTGAGTATAAGTTTCATTTCTGTAATACTATAACTTGCGTCAATCATCTCAAGGCTCCTTATAGATTTATCAGTTTCTCCTGGGTGCAGACTTCTGCTTCAGCTGTTGGAATCTGTACAAATGTTGCGGTTTTGAAAGTGAATTATCAGAAATCCATCTAAACGATGGAGTAAATCTGAATATAAGTTAAGTGTTCTTCAGTTTGCAGATCTACAATTTCTGCTCTTGCACAAAAAGTCATTATCTCACTCTTGCACTGTGCAGCTCCGAAATCATCTTCCATTGTAGTGTGTTTGTCATGTGCTGTGCCATCATCATTATTTCTTCATTTTTGCAGACTCATCGCCATCACACCCGTCTGTCACTGCTCCCTCCCTTCCCCCAGCTATGTCTGAGGATAATGATGACTTTAGTGACTTTCAGGGCCCTGTCGATACCCCCACGTCGTTCCCTTTGCCCCCCTCCTCATCCTCTTCCTCCTTCACCACCACTCCCTCCAGCTTTGGGTTCTCCTCTCAGGCCCAGCCTTCATCCTCTGCCCCCAACATAGGTTTCTCTGAGGACGATGACGAGTTTAGTGACTTTGTTCAGGGACCTGTAAACACTTTCCCTTCTGCCAACTTCCACCTCTCCTCTCAGTCGCAAGTCCAATCGACTTTTCCACCCTCACAATCCCTCCCCTCTTCTGTGTCCATTCACACTGACACCCAACACTCTGCTGTCAGCACCAGCACCCAGTCTGCATTTCAAGGTAACTCTTCTCTTGCTTTGTTCACACCTCCCCCTCCCATCCCTCTAATTTGCCCTTTTTTCCACCTAGTTTGGAGGAATTTTTTACATTAGTGATTCTTTTATCACTGATGCTGAATGCTTTTACTGGTAACCCTGGATGATGGGTTCGTTTTGACCTGCATTAATGTGTGAGAGCATGCATCTAGCTAGACCAGCAGATGACCTCAGTACTCAACACTAAAGGGTAAACAAGGATGCACAATAAATAAGGAATACTGTTGAAAATGACTGTTTCTCAGTAGGTTTTTCCCCATGCAGTAGTTGCGTTTCCTTTTGATAGTGAATTTATGATTTGTGCACTGGTAGAGGACTGTCATGTCATTTGTCATTTGCCCTGTAATCTCTGGGATGAGCAGCTGCTCTGTGACAGCTTTCAGTCTCAGACTGTGAATGACAGGGTGCAGAGATCACCTTCTGTCCAGAGCAATTCAGCAACCCTCCGCCCAGTGTCATCCTTGATTCTCTGAGACATCTCTGACCTAATTGTTTAGCATCTGGAATAAGCAGATTAGATGGCTGATGGATAGATTGCCTCTGATATTAAGAGACCTGAGGAATTTATCTTGCAGTGTCTTTGTTGAAATTCAGTCAGGTAACATTTCTGTTTAGGGGGCTGTTTACAAATGATCTCATTTGCTTTTTTTTAATCTTATTTCCAACAAATAACACTAAATAATATCTGATACTTGGCTTCTTACGGATTTTCTAAAGAAAGGTTTGGTTAAAAAGAAGAATATATTGGTACCCCTTGAGAAAGGCTGTACTTTGGGTAATAATGGTTAAAGTGCCTGCTGTTATCAGCTCAAGAAAAAGATCTGTCACTGAATTTGTTAGTGTGCTTTTGTATGTGGGATTTTGTGTGGTTTTTGGGCAAATCTCCTTAAAGCTTCTTAAAGAAGCCCTGTGGAGTTCTCTAGAGGAACAAAAGTTACATTTCTGTTCAGTCTTAGTCACCAGAAACTGTCCTTAATTCTTAGAAGACATGCTGATTGAATTCCTGCTTTCTAAAACATTTGCAAAGACTAATTGAATTTAAATGTTAAAATCAGTATTCAAAATTGTGCAGGCATGTTTTCCCCTGCCTTTGTTGGTGTATTGCTGCACATTTTGGCATGTTACTGCAGCTTGTTATAAGTGCAGTAGGGAATCATGTGTGCATGCATGCATGCATTCATCATACCCATTCTGAGTGTGCATGTGAGAACACATTGACAAACAAAGTTGGCCCAGATATTAGTTAGTTGATGTTGGATTGCACTGGGTTGCAAATAGTTAAGTTCAGTTAATGCCTGTTAAGTAGTTATGTGTCCTGCCACCTGCATGATCTACCCAACGGCTCCCATACCTAAAGCACAGTAGTGGTTTAGTAGTGCGAATGCTTTTGAGGTGGACTATTTCCTGCCGTATGCTACATGCAGAAAAGGAAAACTGTGGAAAGTATTCCAAAATTGTCAGCTGTTTATGTTTGAAAACAGCTACAGGAAAGGAGCACAATAATGCTACAAGACGCCTGAACCATGATTAGCAACCTTTTATAACTGCTACTGACTGCTTCAGTCTTATCTTGCATATCAGATCTCAAACACAAATCTTTAAGTTATAACATAAATCTACTAAAGCATCCCTAATTTCATTTGCAAATTGAGCCTATAAATAGATGCGTTAAGTGTGCATTGTTGCTAGTATGTGTTAAAGAAGCTTGTTCCTCATCCACCCCTCTAGGCCCATCCCTGGAAGAGAAGCTGTTCTCCTCCTGTGATCTCACAGCTGATAAGACTGCGCAGGTTAGCTTTAAGTCCAAGCAGAGTTTGGCTGAAATGACTCCTAGAGCTAAAGTTTCAGCCCAGTTTCAGCCCAGTACTAAAGCGAGGAACTGGGCCGCGGCCACCGAGGACTTGAGCTCTGTCTTCGTCACAGAAAAGCCACCAGAGGCCCCGGTACCAGCGCCCAAACTCCCCCCATCAGCTGCTGGCGCATCTCCTCAAACCAGTAGTGACAGTGGTGAGAGAAGTACCCGTTCACTGGACTTCATAGCTGCTGCTTCTCTCTTGCTTTTCAGCATTAACAAACAATCAGGGTGGTAGTTCTCTTTCTGTCCTTGAGAAATATTTTCATTCTTTCTAACCCTGACAAAATAATTGTATGCCTCTTCTGGCAGTTTAATCTCCTCTATCTCTTTGGGTTATAATTGATTTATGCTAGATCCTGGACTGGGCATCCTACTGTTGTAGCCTGCGTGCTGTTAAATGAAATCAAGTTGATGTTTTCTTCGCTGCTGAGGTGACGATGTCTTTGAGGTGCCCTTCCTTGTGTCTCTCCATCGTCTCCTAAATCTCTGCTCCTATTTCTTCCTGCTTTATACCTCTGTCTTGTTAGCGGGGCTCTCTTATGTCACTGCTCCCTGCACAGACTGTGGAAATGGACTGTGTCTGTCAAGGTCCTTGGGTGATACCTGCTGACTAAATAAGCCGCCGTCTGTTCACTCACTGTGTAACACCCTCTCAGAGAACGACCTCTGGCGCATGCTGACTGCTTTGGTTTAACAGGGATGCGCATGGATTGGCAGGTGCCACTGGGGCCCAACATAATCCAAGGCTGATTGTGCATGCTACTCTGCTACTCCTTTGTGCTGTTATTTGTTTGTCTGTGTCCGTGTCCTCCGCGTCATCAGGGGAAATATTGCGGCTCATCACGGGGACCAGGGGAGATTTGTAATAAGATTCATTTAACTGCTCAAGACTGATGGAAGTATTATGTGCAAAGTGGGTGTCTGAGTAAACACCTGCCTTGCAGACAGAGTGTCAGGGACTCGAAATGAGCCATAGCAGTTTACTGAAATGTCTGGTTGTCTGTTTTCTAGAAAAGAATAATTTAGGTCAATGTCAGCAGTTAAATTATATTTTTAGTTAGTTTTTCTTACAAGGCAATTGCCTCTCTCCTCTCTCCTTGAAGCTGGAAATGACTCACAGACTGATTTATAGATGTCTGATGTGGCAGGGCGTTTGTGATTCAGTGCAGGGGAGCGTTACATCTGCACCGAGCCTTCCAGACATCAGGTGTATAATTTTGTCGAGCTCGATATGAGCAGGGCTCAGCTGCCAAGAGACTTGGCAGATCGTAAGCCTGGACAAGACTTTTGCTTCAACAGCTAATTGTGTGTCTGTGTGTGTGTATATGTGTGCTTGTGCTTCTGACAGCAGGTGTTGGTGTGTATCCACAACAAGAGCACATTCAGACCATGCTGCCCGCCTGGGTTTACAACGACAGCCTCGTCCCAGGTAAACGTTTACTCTCAAAAACATCCAGTTTAATTTTCAGACGACGATATTCAACATCACTGTGTGTTTTGCGGAAAGAAATGACACGAATTGCAAAAATGTTTTGTTTTTCTTTTCCCAGAAATGTTCAAGAAGGTTCTTGAAATCACCATGACTCCGGCAGGGATAGACACAGCCAAACTCTACCCGATATTAATGTCATCAGGTCTTCCCAGGGAAGCACTCGGGCAAATCTGGGCATCAGCCAACCGCACAACACCTGGCATGCTGACCAAGGAGGAACTTTACACTGTACTTGCACTAATTGGGGTGGCGCAGGTAATCACTGAAGTCAAAACAAATTATCCACTTAGAACAACTCCACTAATCATCTCCCACAGCTTCCGCAGAGCCTCGCCATAAACTCCTCACTGAAATTAGCTGGGCTTAGTTCAAAATGGAGAGAAAAGAAGCGGTGCTGTGACTCAGCCCGCGGCCTGTGAAGCGTTATAAGTCCAATATATGGCTGAGTCCCCATCAACCAAGTTTGGCAGGAGGCTTCTTATCACTCTCAGCCCGGGCCTGTCACCACCACCCCTGGGAGGATGCAAATCTTCAGGCAGCTCACGAAACACTGCATGCCTCCGCTTCCATGCGAGGAATAATAAGACACCTTTGGTGATGTAAATCTTCAAGAAGCTTAAAACACAAGCAAAACAAGGTGCATTCTCTTGTGAGGTGGAAGAAAGTTTGAGTCTGCTGGTGACATCTGTTCAAAAGGATTGTGTTGAATAATTTATATATAAATGTTAGTCCTTGGCCACGTTCAGTGAATACAGAAGGGCTTTAAATTATATAGGTTCACAACGATCCGTGTGCCCTGATACCTTTCGTGATTTAACGCATTAACCCCCCCCAAAAGGAAGAAAAAAATGCAGCCAAATGAAACTTTGAAACATCTTACAGGCTTTGTTTTGTATTTGTCATTGCCAACAGTCCTCATGGAAAGACTCAAACTGACTCTGTTACTCTCACTCACTTCTTCACCTTATCTGTGGCTTTCAACCTGAGGCTTTTTTGCAGTCACAGATACATAACTCCATTTTTTAGAAAGTTAAGGTAGATTCCAAAAAAGCTGGGCATCACTGCTTTGACAAACATTGCACACAAAGCGTTTGTTGAAGACTGCTTTGATTATATTTGCAGCTGCAGGACAAAGATTTCATCATGTTTTAATATGCTTTTGCACAACAGCTGAGCTCAGGGGGACCTGCTTCGCTTGAATATTGTTTGTCGCGTCCTTACTTTCAGAGTGGCCTCCCGGCAATGAACGTGGAAATCCTCGGCCAATTTCCTTCTCCTCCCGTGCCGAACCTGCCGGCTCTGGCTATGGCCATGGCCCCTGTCATGCCTCAGCACCAGCAGCCCATGATGACCCAGCCCCCGGTCTCCATGGCCATGCCCACAGCAGCCCCGCCACCAGTCATGCCTATGACACCGGCAGCACCGGCTCAGCCACCCACAAACACAAATTTCATTGCCAGTTTCCCTCCAGCACAGGTATCACAGGTATGCTCAGTTTCTTATTTTCCTGCTGTCGATCACCTCACTCACTTCACTCTCCAACATGATGTTTGCGTAGGGAACCAAAGCCGATGACGATGACTTCCAGGACTTCCAGGAAGCTCCAAAGGCAGGAGGAGACCAAGCTTTCTCTGACTTTCAGGGGGAATCGGGAGGAAGCTTCCCTACTACCATTGCACCACAGCACCAAAACAGGTACAGGCTTGTTGATGAAGACAGTGAGTCTGCCTTTTTTTCCAGGCTTGTATAATTAGGAGCATTTTAAGAGCTTATGTGACCCTAATTATAAGCTACATTAAATAAGATTGGGTATTTCTTATTCTAGCTCTCTCTCCTTTTGTTCTCTGTGCTGTAAATATTTGCAGAGATGAGCATCAAATATTCAGCCCTAGATGATTATTTATAGCTGACTCATCCTGCATAATATTTGTACTTCTCATTGTCTGTCTTACAGTCAGAGGCACTGTTTCAATATCTTGTAATAACCTCCTCTGAATAGGAATGAGTTTGGGTCATCTACTAATGAATTCATTTCAGTGGACAGTAGATAAGCTCGTTTCTTTATATTACTTCTTTCCGAGCCTTTCTGGAGCAACCGTGCCTTCAGTGAGAGGAAGCTGAAAGGCAATTATCCACTGAAAGACAAAGAGAAAGCAGAATTAAAGTATCTGAAATCTAAGTGGCATAGGCGTTTTATGATTCTCTCCTATTTCGCAACTGAAAAAATCCAGTCCTGACGGTTTCATCAATGTAACAAGAATTCCCCGCAGACTGAGATTGCTTTCTAATTAAATGAGAGGCTGAACAGCTCATATTGGGCTGCCAGCCTGAACTGGCACCCATAACTTACTGTCGGATGTCTTACAGAAAAAGCGCTTTGAGGAAACTAATATTCACTGAGTTTAACAATTTCCCTAAGCCCCTGATTTGTCTGTTTTAGCATATGATCATGCATAATGGTCATCATATTTCTTGCTTTTGGCCTGTATTAAAGCATCCTTCACTTTCAGGAATAGTTTGGCATTTTGGGATTATGCTGGTTAGTTTTCTGTTGTGTTGAGAAGACTGAAGCCACTTTCTTGGACTGGCTCTTTCATCAGTTGACTGAAGTCTGTCAGCAGCAGCTCTTAAGCTCGCAAATAAACCAGTCTGTGCAAAAAACTGAGGTGTAAAAATATGTTTTGGGTTTCAGTGGTTGATCATGCATCTCAGGTTGGACTGTTAACGTCCTGGAGTCTTCAGTGGGTGCAGGACAGCACAAACCCTCTAAATTAAATTAAATATAAAGTGGTAATTAACATGTATCAAAGGGGCTGGAAGGTGTTCACGTCTCACGCTAAACAAAACTAGCTCGCTACTGAATAGCCTGAATATTAAGAGACAGTAAAAGTAGTATTATCAAAATCTCTTTTTAGACCTAAATCAATATAGGATTTTTAAGACCAGTACCAATATTTGGCAATTTTTAAAAACTGGTATATCACTATATTTTTTTAATATAACAGAGCTATTTAAAAGTAATGTTGCTCTAGTGTTACAACAGGCCACGGATTACTTATTTACACTCTGCTTGGATCAGCTGCTTGTTCTTTGGGGCATTCCAAACATGTGCTGCTAACACGCAGTCCAGTACATTTTGTCCGAATTAGTAAAACAAGATATAAATACTTTTGTTGGTGAGCTGGATGTGAGACAGTGGGCGTGTATTTTTATTCCTAAGCAGAGCTACCTTCTGCCTGTTCAGTGGCCTTAATGGATGAAAGGACACCAAGAGCTTGTAACAAAAGGAAAAAAAAAAAGGAAGCTGTTTCTCTCCAAATTGTGAACCCAGGGCAAACGTTCAGCTCAGGCAGCTTATAGGGATTAAACTTTACCTTTGAACTTCGCCCATCATGATGTCTGACGATTCGCTTTTGTGTCCCTGCAGCACGCCTGCCTTGCTGACTCCAGTGTCTGGTTCCTCCTCCGCCTCCGTTACATCTTCTGATAAGTACGCCGTGTTCAAGCAGCTGTCTGTGGATCAGCCTGCAGAGCCTACACCCCCTGCCTCAGGTACGTTGGATACCTCATGTAATAGTGTTAGTCCTCTTGGGGGTACATACTGGGACCAAAACATAAAGTCAGTCAGAGAAGGAAACAATATTATCATCACAGCAGCATGGGGAACAGCACGTTCCGTTCCTTCCTGTGTAGATAACTGGCAAGGATTCATTAAAAGCAGAAAGTGATAACATGACATTTCCAGGTATTTCATCATGTCGAGCCCTTTTATTACATCTAAAATACGAAATTGATCCCTGAAGGTTAAAGCAGCTTACATAAGGACACGTTCAGTTCACAAACTAAGTTTTGGCCCTTGAACGATACAGGGAGAGTAAATTTCTTTCATATTGCTCTTTATAGTTACCAATTCTTCTTTATTTGCTCTGATCCAGATATTGGAGACAAATACAGTGTATTCAGACAACTCGAACAACCCGCGGAGAAGAAATCAGTCGGTAAGAGACCCACACATCTCGATCTCTCTGTGAAAAAAAACAACAACACGTTCACCTAATGTACATATTAGCACATCCTTGCTTTTTGACCTCTTTAGGCAGTGACGTAGAGAACTAAGAGATGAACTTTATGAACATCACATCATCCCCAGGAAACAAATGGTTTCTTTTTATGTTCTCTAATTAAACTGTGTATTATAACTTGGACAAAGCTGTCAGGTCACCACACTACCACAGAGCCATGTTTACACTGTGTCTTGTATTGCAAGCCTGTAGCGTTGATACCCACTGTGTTTCCCATCCCTGTTTCATTAGAACAGTTTCCGATGGGGACACCTCTTACAACTCCAGTAAGTCATGCTTTGCAGTGACCTTTCTTTGGCATTGTCAGGCTCCATCTCCTTAATGAGCCCATTAGTTATCGCTCTTCCACCGTACACCAGCGGTGTGAACAGAATCTCTATTTCAGCATGCATACGTTACTCCACAGGATTAACAACTGCTGAAAACTTGAGAATTTATTCTGACTTTTTTCTGTGTGGTTTTTGTAAAAAAGAGGCAAAAGTTTTCCCACTGCTATAAATACCCATCACAGTTATCTGCAGAAAATGATAATAGTTTGTTCTAGCTTTTTTACTTTTAGCTAACAACTTCATCAGGATTCTGTAGATGTAATATTGTTTCCTGATAACAAGTCATATCTGTCTTTTTCTAAGCTGTTTTGTCATAAATAGCATTTTCTGTCAGGTTCAGACTCTCTCATCAGAAAACTTCAGACATTTGCATAAAAGTCTGTGATAAACACAGCCACTAAACTCAGGTGTAAACTATCATTGCCTAAAGATATTTGATGCTATAAAATATAAACCTAAAATACAGAAATTACACTGGAAACCATTTGGCCTCGTCTACTTCCCTGGAAGATATTGGATATTGTAGACAAAAATGACGTGTTGGATGGTAATTTTTGCAGAATGACTATAATCAACAGTTCCTTGCGTGGTAGTGTCGATGTACATGCACCGTTTCTCATTAGTTTGGGGTCATTTGAAAGAAAAGCACATTTGTTTTTAGTAAAGTAAAGTTGATTGAGGATTTATTTTGTAGAAATTCCATTAAAAGTTATATGATGTAGGAAGTATTACTTTTTTTAATTATATATTTAATGAAAAGAAGTGTGCATTTCTTTAAAAAAAAAAAACCCAGCCCTAAACTTTTGAGTGATAGTGTATGGAGAGCTTTTTGTGCAGTGATGTATGATCTTCTTTGCACACTGCAGCCCAAAGTTCACCAGTGGAGCAAAGGAGTAACTAATGCACCATTCCTCTCTCTTTTAGGATTGTAAAATAACTGAATGGTAGCTGTTGCAGCTGAGACCTTTTGGCCCCTTTATATCTCTCTGTTGTTTTTTTTTACTAATCTTAAATTCTTCTCTTTGGTTTACAGGAGAAGGATTTGCAGATTTCAAGTCTGTCGGCACAGTCGATGATGGCTTCACAGACTTTAAAACAGCCGACAGCGTCTCTCCACTAGACCCTCCAGATCAAGCCAAGCTCTTTCAACCTTCCTTCCCCTCTGCTTTTCCAAACTCTCAGTCACTACAGCAGCTTCCCCAGCAACAGCCAGCAGTGTCTCTTTCTCAGCCCAAAAATCCTCTCAACATGGCTGACCTGGACCTTTTCTCTTCTATAGCGCCCTCTGTTCCTGCCCCCACTGAGACAAAACCCAGCACATTCCCTTCTGTGTCTGTGCCCCCCTCTCTCGTCCTCCTGCCAGGTGGAGCAAAACCTCCGGGAGGAGGGGCAGATGAGTTTGGGGATTTTGCCCTCTTTGGCTCCTCTTCTGACTCCACTCAAGCTTCAGCCGCAGGAGGAGCTGCCTCAGCACCTCAGGATGACTTTGCAGACTTCATGGCATTTGGCAGCTCTGGTGGAGAGCCTAAAGGCGAGAGCAGCGCGGGTGTTCAAGGGGAAACCTCCACACAGCAGCGGTCTCAGCAGAGCTCTGACAAATACGACATATTCAAACAACTTTCTCTGGAAGGAGGCCTCGCCTACGATGACACCAAGGAGAGCGGCGCCGGCTCCTTCTCGTCACTCAAGAGCGACAACGACGACTTTGCCGAATTTCAGTCCTCGAAGTTCTGCACAGCACTCGGTGCTTCTGAAAAGACTCTGGGTGACAAGGTGGCCGCGTTCAAACAGGCCAAGGAAGACTCTGCATCTGTAAAGTCCCTCGACCTCCCGTCCATCGGCGGGAGCAGCGTGGGAAAGGACGACTCTGAGGACGCGCTGTCAGTACAGCTGGACATGAAGCTGTCGGACATGGGAGGAGACCTGAAGCACGTGATGTCAGACAGCTCTCTGGATTTGCCGGGTCTCTCTTCCCACCAGCCCCCTGCTACAGGTGAGGAACTTGTGCGTTTGCTCTGGTGAGGCTCCGTGCAGTGACACACAATATCGCTTTCAAGGCCAGCCAGCCTCTCCTTCTCAGTGACCCCTCCCCCAGACAAGGGGTCAAAGGGCAAATAATGAGGTCCTTGTTGAATTGAACATGCTCAATTGCTGAACACAAACATGAGTAACATATCAAATTAGATGCATCACAGCTTTCATTCTACATTTCATCGTTCATCTCATCATACTCTTTATTTATTACTTATTTATTTAAGTATTTATTTATTGAAATCTTTAGTTTCTTCCTCATTAGTTTTTTTTATCTCCACATTCCTCTTCCCGTATATTGTTATTGTAATGACAGGAAGGTCCTGGCCCATATCTCTTATTTATTTACAAATGATGAGTGCCTGGTTTTGATGTGCTGGCAGTCATAGTTCACAGACGAGGTCCCCCAGCTGCTGCCTGCGCGACTCGGATAAGCCTCCTGTTTGATGTGTCCACACCGCGGCAGGCGGATGTCGCACTTCCTTTCAGTGTACCTAGTGTGTGTGTGTGTGTGTGTGTGTGTGTGTGTGTGTGTTGTTTTGGGCAATGCTAAGAGACGGAGCAGTTGAATACAGATGAGTACAGGAGGGCGTTTATCCTCTTGTTTATTCAAATCACAGGTTTTCGAACAATAGGCTGCAGCTTACCAAAGGCGTTATCCGTAAGCCATCATTTACCTTTTTAACTGATGTGTGCAAAAAGCACAGCAGATGACTTAATTTTGATTCGCTTGAAATAAAATGTTACCATTAATATGACGTTTTGCATGCAAAAACTGGAGACTATTTTCATATAGAGCAACAGTGATTTGTCACTATTAAAAATATTATAGGTGGATGTGAGGGCTTGAATGTGAGTGCATGCATTTGTCTCTTTATGCCTGTCAGTTATTGTATTACCCTGCAGTATTTTCACATTAACCACGGAGTATGTTTTGGATCAAATGGACGTCTAATTGTAAGATGTCTAAATAATAGCGTGTCTGCTTTTTCCTCCCCTACCTCACATCCATGAAAGTGGAGTTAAAGTTTACCTAAAGCTCGTCCTTTTATAAAAAGGGAAATCAATCTAGTGTCTGTTAATAATCGGGTAGTGTCCGTGTCCTTTTTTCCCCCCTCTCTTCACTGCTCATCATTTATTCATCAGGCATCTCGTCTTCCACATCATGCGTCGTGTTTCATGCAAAACATTTCAAACCATTCTTGCAGTGTAACATGAGATGGGTTGCATGTGTTCTCAGGTGAAGGCTCTGTAATTCAAACATTTGCCAACTTGAAGGGAGCTTTCATTTTTATTTCAAAGCTCAGACAAAGCTTGAGAAGTTTGTACAAATTGACCAAATCTCCACCTGACAACAGTCGTGCAATCAGCTTCCAATATTTCGTCACATATCATTAATTATCATCACATGTGTCAACTTATTTCATCCAAGAAACTGATACTTTATCCTTGACTAGAAAAAGATGTAAACATCCCCATTGCCTTATTTCAGTTTCTGTGCAGTGGTCAGATTTTGGTTAAACCCAAACAGGCCCCTCCGCACGGAGAGCAAACAATCCAGTCCATGGAGCTGCAGCGAAACCGCTGATCGGGTAAAGACCTGCCCGCTTTAACATCGATACATTCCTGAGAAGCTTATACGCTACCGTGACGGCGGTTTCATTTCACCCTTATTTATCAGCTGTTCTCGGAGAGCTCTGGGACTAACCTGTCGTTAACGTGTAGCAGTCCGAGCAGTTTGAGCACCTCACCACGCTTTGCACTGTGTTTTTGGAAATGTATGTAAGCTTAAAGAGACAGTATTTCTTTTCTGAGGTTCCTTTTGAGTCGCAAGAGGAATCAAATTTTCTTTCTCGTAATTTTCTTTTCTTTTTTTCAAAAAATCCGTTATCTGTGATATCGCAGCATGAATTTTTATCACGTGTGGCTCTACGGTCTGGCTCTTTGTGAGCATAATGAAGTTAGTATTACCCTTCCTGCCTTGCTTTTTGCTGCAGTGTGCCTGCCTTTTCAATTTGTGAAATTGACAAGAACGTAATACAAAATAACCATTTTATGCATAACAGTATTGCAAGTTGTTTTTATCAAGGGAGAAATGTGTACATGCAGATTTAATAGTGTATTTTTATTACAGGAATATGACCTCTTATTTTGAGACTATAGGAAGACTTCTCGATCTTGTTGTGATTTGCCAACTATGTAAATTAAATGTAGCCGACAGTATTTAGTAGAATCAGAGTATTTTTAGTTCAACGTGGATTCAAACATCAAAGTTTTTAGTAAATAATGATGTGTTATTAATCAAGGGGAATTAGTGCTCATCATCCTGCTTTGACAAACAATCACTGTAGCAAGAGGGGAAAAAAAGGATACTGTCTCTTTAAATCTGTTCCTGCATCTGTGATTGGATGTAATGGAAGCCCTTACTGGGATGCCAGGTGTAAGGATGGCCCTCTTTGTTTTCTGTAACCCTTTGAGGGCTTGAATGATATCGCTTCACATGTTTACATGCAGATTAATGCAGATATCCTGATCTCTTACCCTTATTTATTAAAGACTAAATATGTACAGATAGCAGCCTCCTTGCTGCTTCTAAAGTTTAGCTTCCTCCCTGTCAGTTTGTCCCCTCAGGTCCTCAAAGGGTTAATGCTTCCTGCCTTGTTCTTTGAATAATCTTTCAACCTGGCCTTTTCAAGTGTTCTGTATTCAAATCTTTTTTTTTTTCCCCCAAAAAAACAAAACAAAACAAAAAAATACACCTGTTGATTTACATCCTTATAGTAAAAGAAAGTTTGTCATCTTCCCAGAATTACTGATTCTAGTCTGTGAATGTGCCTTCTCATTCTGCTTCTATATCCTCGGATTATCTTTGTTTTACTTTCTCGCTGTTTGTTTTCTTCCTTTTCTCCTGACTCTGCATGCACTTGTATTCCAGATGACTGAAATTTAATTTTCAAAGTGTTAGTTTGACTAAACCTCTTGTAATGGTAGACCTCTTTCACAGTTCTTTGTGACCTCTCTCTCTCTCTCTCTCTCTCTCCCTACTCATGTTGTCGTAATAAATATTACTGTTGGTATTGCTGAAACGCGTACCGTCTTATTTCTCCTTTCCTTTCCTGTGAGGCGTAATGTGGTTGTAATGACACGAGGCTCACACCACTCGATCCTTGTCAATTTCACAAATTGCTTTTTGTGTCTGAGGGTTCTGTCATGCAAAATAGGAAGGCTTCAACAAGGTGGATTTATGTGTTTGCGAGTGTCTGAAGGAGACCTGAATGCTAAAGCGTTGACAAATGTGTGCAAGCTGCGCAGCTGTCAGTCAGTATCAGTCATAAAGAAAGTGATCAAAACACTTGTGAGAAACAGGGCAGACGCAGTGACAGGAAAGATCTTTTATTGATGTTGTTAGAGCGTCTGCCTCGAGACAAAAGCCTTCAGGTTGCATTTAATATAAAGAGATCAACTCTGATTATTGTTAGCCAAGCTGTTTGTCACCAGTGAAAGCAGCGAGTGTTGTCATATGGCCACGAGAAAAAAAAAGTTGCGTAAACATGACTCACCTCAGGCATAAAAACACCAAGGAATAATTTATTAAAGGGAAGATGTATTAATGTATTAATGCCTTGCATCATAGAGGGTTGATACAAGGCCTTGTTGTCAGTTTCACAAATCTGCATTATAAAAACTGTTTGTGGGCCCTTTGGATTACCAGGATTTCTGCATTGATTAGTATTGTTTACATATAAAACAACATCTGATCGACATCAGTGTCACGGCTTCAAACAAACACAGTCTGGTTAAACGCACTCCCACAGACATGCACACAGAGCACAGGCTGGAAAAAGTCATCCGATTAAAAGAGGAGAAATTTCAAATCAGTTCTAGAAAATTGTTTAAATTCATTGTTATTTTTGGGATTAGGGGGACACATCTCCTCACTTCACTGTAATCCTATAGTCACACTGAAGAAGACGCTAATTGGAGACCAGATTGTTCATATAATAATCGTGTTATCTCCTTGCCTTTGAAGTGGTCGCTTCAAAGACAGGGATCAGGTCTACCGCCAGTCACAGTCAGTCGACATCTTCAAAACAACTTTGGCGCATCAAGATTGCAATAAGATCTGCCATCAGTTTGCCATGACATCTGTTTGCCATTGTTCTATTGTTCTTCTTCTACATAAACAGAGTTTCACATTAACTTTGGAGTCGAACCAGAACCTCACAGATTCGAAGCAGAAATTCCTCTGCAAATGTGATTTTAAGTGTAAAATGTCAAGCAGTCAGTAACCTTGCTTTTATAATCAGAATGCAACCAGTTAAGTGCAAAAACACATGAGTCGTGCTCATTGGTGCACACCTACTCTGATTGCTCTGCGCTTATAAATTAGGTTTAGGAGCAGTGATCTGCAAATTTTCATCAGTCTGTCTGAGAGGGGTTGCAGTCAGATTGCCTGCCCTCTCACTAGGTGACCAGTTGGTTGAGTGTAGGTTTTACCTGCACAGATTGAGAGATATTTCCAGGATTGTGGCTTTCATCCCAGGACACTGGTTGTAAATGGATTTTCATTTCATTTAAGGTGCTCACAAGATTAAAACATGACAAAAAATGTCCTTCCCCAAAATGGTAGTCTAAATCCACCTGTAAAAATAAAATGGGAATAGGGGAGTGTTTTCTAAGGGATCGTTTCTTTTGATTTAAAGTAGTAGTGCAGATTAAGCCATTGTTCGTAAAGAAATATCTGTCTGTACTTTTTTAAAATCTCGTGAGCACCATGAAAACAAATATTAAAAAGATTTCGTTTAAAAAATAAAAAAAGGTTCCCGTATGCTACAGAGAACTAAATGGAGGTGAGAAAATATGTTCTGTTAATATTCTCAAGGGCTCTTTTCTCAAGACCAAACTACATTTAGAAGAAGCGACATCACTTAAAGCATAGATAAATGAGAGTAATAACCCGACAGAAATCTCAGACCCCTGTTGAGGCCTATTAGTCTTCCTCCTATCATGACAGCATCTGTGCTATTCCGAGGAACCACCGGTATGTCTGTGTTGTCATTGCAGAAGGAGACGACATGAAATTTGACCCCTTTGGGACATCGGCCCTCAGCACCTTGGCCAGCTATGACTGGTCAGACCGGGACGAGAGTCTGCCCGGTGAGGTCAGAAAGCCACCGGGCTTGGAAGGAGCTGGCCTTCCATCTTTAGTCCCCACACAGAGGAAGGAACTGACCTTTGGCAGCACTGAAAACATCACAAGCAACTCCATAGCAAACATCATCACCTCCTTCCCTGCAGAGGACAGTTCATCAGCAGATGACAAGTTTGAAGCCTTTGCTGACTTTGGCTCCGGCGACCAGGGCGGTGTCAATAACGAGGATGACTTTGGAGACTTTGCAAGTACTGTTTCGGAGAAGTCAGACTCGCCTGCTGCCACTGCCGAGGCGGGCTCAGAGGGAAACCAGAGCGAGGCCTCCGATGACTTTGGTGCCTTCCAGGGAGACAAGCCAAAGTTTGGCAGGTCTGACTTCCTCAAAGCCAGCGCTCAGGCCAAGGTCAAGTCCAGCGAGGAGATGATCAAGAACGAGTTGGCAACTTTTGATTTGTCGGTTCAAGGTGAGTTTTCTTCTCGTATTTACTTCAAGTAGGCGGCACATTGTTTTTCAGTTAAAAATAATTGTCTAAATCCAAATAGAATTTTGCTTAAATGATAAAAAAAAAACAGAAAATATTCATTTTTGACAACTTGGAATAATTGAATATAATAAATGAGTTATTGAAAATTGTTGTCAACTAATTAATTTATTAATTATTTGAAGAGCAGTTTTGGCAGAAAAGTATTAATTTCTACATTGTTGAATTTGTTGACTCAAGCTTCCTCCCACAGTCTAAAGACATGCATGTTAGGTTAATAAAAGCTGCTTTTATTATGCTCCCTTATTTGCAAGGGGTTGCTGCAGTGGATTGATCCTCATGTTTGATTTTACACCGGATACCCATCCTGACGTAACCCTCTCAGGGTTTTGTTACTGCTTCCAGTGTTGAACTTGGGATCTTTCACATGTTGAATGTGTTAGTGTGACAGCCAAGAGGTATGTCAGGTTAAGTGGTGATTCTAAATTAGGTTTTTTTTTTTT
The DNA here is from genome assembly GCF_018398535.1 of Haplochromis burtoni. Lineage (NCBI taxonomy): Eukaryota > Metazoa > Chordata > Actinopteri > Cichliformes > Cichlidae > Haplochromis > Haplochromis burtoni. Next base: position 1,269,483 of record NW_024582505.1, read on the forward strand.
TTTTGCCTGTCCCATTTGGTTCTTTAGCCGTCAGAATTGTTGTCTGAAGACCAACAAAGATACCCAATGGATTTACTTTGCCAAATGGATCATCACGGCCTTGCCGTATTGGTCCATTTGATCAACCTTTTGTTGTTATTATTTATTTTATTTTATTTTCACTTGTTACAGACGGGACAGACATGACTGAGGATAGGAAAGGGAGAAAGAAAGATGAAGGAAAAGAAAAACAGAGGGGAAGAGGGACAGTGAGAAAGGGCACTTAAAAAGAAAGAAGAGAAAAAAAATCTCCTGGATCACCTGTTGAGAGAAAAAGAAGAGAAAACAAGCAAAAAAAACAGAGCAACATACTAAACACAACACCATCACGTTAATCTAGCTAAGTGTAAACAGCAGTAAATACTAAATATTGAATGTTGTTGTGTAGCAAGCAGGACCGACAGCGCACAATATGCTTGGAAATAGCAGCCAATAGAGGTGTAGTTTATGTCTATGATCAGTGAACACCCGTGTGCACACCTGTGTGGATCAGCACGCTTGTATTCAAAAGGTTTCCCCATGTAACGGTCTGCTAGAGGATGTAGGGAGCCATAGCCCTGTCCCCCAGGGCATGAAGCAGGCATGGAGGAGATCCAGGCTCCAGACATCCAGAGGCCCCAGAGGTGCGAGAGCCCAAGGAGGACCACCGGAGGGGCACCCGTGCCACCCTCCTGGGAAGAGCTGAGGAGAGCCCCAGATGAGGGGTCACCCAGTAGCCACGGAGCAGAAGCCAGAGGGGGCTGCAGTGGTGTGCCCACTGGCTCTGCTGGCAGCCAGCTGTGCCAGAGTGAACCGAGCCACAGGCCCAGATGATTCTAAATTAGTAGTTGACATAAGGAAGCGTTGTTAGAATAAATGACTATATAAATGTATGCATAATGTGGACACATGACTCTTCTGACCAGCTGTAAGTCCTTGGCCCTGCACTCTGCTCAAGCACCCCGCCCCCACAGACAAGGCCCATCAGATGTGTAATAAAGCTGTCAGACATTAGATGGTAGTGTTGAGATGACAGCTCCACTCTCTAATGGCAGCGACTGTTGAGATGGATTAGCAGATGCCCACAAATCCATAAGCAGAAATTAACCGTATCCACTTAGAGGCTGTTCATTTTCGAACCGCTGTTTGCTGCTGTTATTTTTCACAAAATAAATTATTACAGTTTCCTGCACTGTGATCAAAGCCTCATGTAGATTCATTTCCCTGTGCTGAAGTTAATGTGTGTGAAGAAGAAGGGCTCGCTAACTCCCCTTCTTCCTGTGGCTCAGTGACCTGATCACAGTGGGGCTTCTGGTGTAGGCTGAGTAGTTGTGTGGTGATGGTGGGGTTGAGGGTGGATTACCTGTGTGTAGATGGCGCACGTACACATGCGCTCACAGCTAACCCCACTGGAATAGTCTGGGCTTCACTTGTGTTTGTGCTTGTGCTTGTTGTGGTACCTTGCCAGGGTTTTTGTCCTTCTATGAATTATTCATACCTGCATATTTGTGCCTCTGTTTTGTACCTAATTATTGTTTGTCACAATTAAGTATTTACGCATGCCGTCCCTGTCTGGGAGGAATTAACTACAAACAGAATGGAAGTAGAATGGTTGGAGACAAACAGGTGCACAGCCCAAAATGAGTTGCATCACAACATGTCGCTGAATTGATATTTCTCTCATTTCTCTTCTTCTCTGCTCCGTCTTTGCTGCAGGTTCCCACAAGCGCAGTCACAGTTTGGGTGAGAAGGAGATCAGGCGTTCACCCCCGTCTCCGGCGCCAGAGCAGCCCTTCAGAGACCGATCCAACACCCTGAACGAGAAGCCTGCACTGCCCGTCATCAGAGACAAGTACAAGGACCTGACTGGAGAGGTGGAGGTGAGGAGGGAACCTGAATATCAGTAGATTTCAGCGCAATACCGAGGACTGTTAAAGCTTCAAAATACATAAATGCCCCTTTTTGTTCTCTTCTGTTTTCCTTTTGTGTTCATTTGAGATAATTTTGTGCTGTTGCAGGAGAGCGAGCGCTACGCCTATGAGTGGCAGAGGTGCCTGGAAAGCGCTCTGGAGGTTTGTGTTTGTTTGTGTCCTGTATCTGACCTCATACCTGGGAGAGACTTAATTGTGAGAGCGACAGCAAATGTTCTAGAGCATAGGTGTCAAACTCTGGCCCGCGGGCCAAATTTGGCACTCAGCCTAATTACATTTGGCCCGCAAAGCCATACCAAATTACTATTAGAGCTGGCCTACTGGTATTATACAGCTAATATATATATTGTTTAGTATTAAGCTTTGCTTGTTCCATATTCAGTTTTTCAGCAAAACTTGTTTGAGTCCATAAGAAAAGATTCATTTATATATCTGGAGGAAGATTTTTTTTTTTCAATAAATATTAACGTTAGCCCGCGACTTTGTTCCAGTTTTGAATTTTGGTCCACTGTGTATTTGAGTTTGACACCCCTGTTCTAGAGTAATTAAGATAACCAAAATACACTGAAATGTTTTTTTCAGCCAGGATTTTACCTGTCACGTATGTCTTGGGATATTTTATTTTCTTGAAACTTGCAAATATAACTTCAGGACTGTTGTGTTTTTAAAGCTCATCAAAAATTGAGGATGTTGCAAAATGTCTGCTGGAATATTTACTTTTCGTTTTAATGTGTTTGACATTTCAATCCTGGGTAAAGGCCATAATTGTAACACTTTACTGTTGGATGCTCATTATGAGTTTTATAAGCAAGACCAGTGTGTATGTAATAACGCCAGCTTCTGTCCTTCCACGTTAAGGTCATCACCAAAGCCAACAACACCCTGAACGGGATCAGCAGCTCTTCTGTCTGCACCGAGGTCATCCAGTCTGCTCAGGGCATGGAGTACCTGCTTGGTGAGGAGCTGCACTAATGCACACGCAGACACAGCTACTACTACCACTACTATAAACACACCGAGGGCCTCGTTTATCAAACCATATAGGGAAAGTGCTCTAAATCTGTGTGCAACAACCAGCACTTTGCACAGTAAAATGTCCATTCATCATCCACACACCACAGAGCAACCTTATATATTGTAAACCACTTTCCTTTCAAATGCCTTTAAATAGGTCTCATTGCCACCAACATGAGAGTTGGAGGTCCCGATCAATGAAGTAGCACTAAATAGAACTGTTTATTTAGCATGTTTTCTGGAAGAGTGTGGACACTGACAAAAAAATAAAAAAATCAGTGCCGCAGCTGTTCAGGTCAAAGAGAAGTAAAGAAAGTACATGTAAAAAATAGTGTCGATGACCACAGAATAAAAAGAAATACTGCCACAGGAGTAAGACGGTCCACCTCATCAGTATCGCCTGTGGATGGAAAAATTGCTTCAATAATTGGTGAGGTGTCTGTGGCAGAAATCATCCCTGAAGGTGATGCTTGACACGGTCGGTGAACCTCCACAAAGCACAGAGGGGGCAGGGCCATCATGAGTAACCACTTTATTTTATAGTGTGGTGATTGTTTTGGAGTTTTATGGCCATGAGTCTCACACATAGAACTGAAAACACAAGCAATTTTATACCCTCCCCTGCAGCTGAGGACACTAGAAAAAATCAGAACCAAGATGACTTGTGAGTTCATTCGGATCGCCTCTATAGAACAAGGGCGACGTAATGGCAAGACAATGCAAATAACATTTGCTGATTACTCCTCACTCTTTGTACGGAAAGGTCCCTGCAGTCCCTAAAAACAAGCATTTCATGCTAAAATGTATCTATGAGTCGAGCTCAGCCCTTGAATGTTTGATGATATTGATAAATAACACTATGACCTGGAAACATTTGCACATAGAGAGTTAATACTTCCACATACAGTTAAAAAGAAATGATGCCTTGCGAGCCTCAGAGGCAACAAGAGCCTGTTAAAGAAGCCGGTATGTGGCCTAACACCCTGTGAAGGACAGAAAGGACAAGATTAAGATGAGCTCTGGTGTGATGGCTTATCTCTGCCCCGTCTGACAAGGTCCTGCTGCTTTACTGTTTCTCTGCTTTTAATGAGCCGAGTGGCTAACACGTCACGGCTAAGTGCTCAACACCGACTAAGAAAGTGTGTTTCTGTGACATGTGTGCGTTTGTTTTCTCCCTCTCAGGCGTGGTGGAAGTGTATCGCGTCTCTCGGCGTGTGGAGCTGGGCATCAAGGCCACGGCAGTGTGCTCTGAGAAGCTGCAGCAGCAGCTGAAGGACATCAGCCGTGTGTGGAACAACCTCATAGGCTTCATGTCGCTGGCTAAGCTCGCTGTAAGTTGCTATGACGTTTGTACGCACTCACCAAAAGGCAGGACAGATAGATATACAAACAGATTCATACACTTGGTTGCTTTCTTTTTCTAGTGGAATTACGCACTGATAACAGAGCACTGACGTTCAGTTAAGAATGCAAGTCCTGCCAATAACATGATTGAGTGTTAGTGAATCCAGTATTGTCGGTCCATTAGGATAAAATCAATGATTCATTGATTTGAAAGCAATGCAGATGGAGTCTTTTGGTAGGCCGCTGTTTGGATCAGCGGGGATGACGAAGACTGTAAAGATTTATTTACCCAGCTGTCTCCAAGTATCTGTAAAACAGGACGCAAGAGGAGGACTGTTCTCATCCGCAGAGCCAGCAGACGAGGAATACTGTTTGTAGAAGATAAAAATGATTTAGCATCTTGAGAAAGGAGGCAGAAACAAAATGCAACAAATGTTTAATTAAAGCAGGGATGTAGATTTCTTTCCTTATAAAGGAGAAAGATGTAAACTCGAGAATTGTTTGTTTTCAGTCTGAGTAGCCAATGTCGTGCCAAGTCTTTATTAAAAAAAAAAAAGTTGATGCTCGGAGATGTTTACTATAAGCCGACTTGTTCTCTCTGCTGTTATTATAAGAATAGAAATGACTACATTTTGCCCTGCGGCAGGAAGTAAAACGTCTGTGTGTTTTTGTGTGTCTAGCCTGATGAAAGCTCCCTGGATTTCTCCTCCTGTATTCTGCGGCCGGGTATCAAGAATGCAAAGGACTTGGCTTGTGGGGTTTGTCTGCTCAACGTCGACGCTCGCAGCAAGGTTTGTGTGCACGCACACTCACACAGACTAACTGTTACTGGGTACTGTTTTTTGTTTTTTACACACATGATGCTGTGCTCATCCCCAGCAGATAACAACTGACATTTCTTTGACTTTGAAACATTTTTCCAGAACAAAGAAGAAAGCACTATTGGACGTCTGTTTAAACGAGTATGAGACAGTCAACTGTCATCCGAATCTCATTCCACTCTTTCCTGTTGGGGTCCTTGGGGGGCCTATCCTCCTCTTACTGACGAGCCCTGCGGGGGGCCAAAGTGACAGGATTCCCTCCTCTCCACTGCTCTTCTATCAGAGCTGTTTTCTGCCTAGACATGCACATCATCATAAAAACCCCACAAAGTACCAACCCAAATCTAAACCCCAACCCCTCACATTACTTTGCCTGTCAAGCTTTGTCTTCTTGCAGCACATATGATGCAAGTAATATTCATTTAACACGAGTTCATAGGGAAGATCAAATTCTTTTCACCTGTCACATTGCAGACTTTTATGCATATAGTCCTCTAGTTAGTTAGCTAACTGTCACCATAAATCTGAGCAGAATCCAGCTGACGTTTATGAATTTTATGTTTCCAACTCAGTTGTTTGATAGCTTTCTGTAGATCGAAAAACTTTAAAGAGCCCCGCGTGATGTAACAAAAGATTAATGAGCATAACAAAATAGTTCTTGAATTATAATTTCCTCCTAGTTAGTCGTAGTGTGATTGGGATAAATGAAAGAGATGCAACAGCATGCTTCATATCTTTTATTATTGCAAATAGATTAAAATTATCCCCAGAGCTGCCAACCTCGGCTCAAAAAACCAGACGGCTCAAACTCAGCTGTACGGCCCAGTTTGATCTCAATTCAATTTTATATAGATGTCTCAAGCTTTATATTGTAAGCTAAAGACCCTACCATCAGACAGTCACACACTCAGTGACTGTGGGGAGGAAGAACTCTCATTTCATAGAAAGAGACTCCAGCAGAACCACTGGGGTGGGGTTGAAAGGAGAAAATAAGAATAGAGACGGAACCAAATATAAACTACAAGAGAGAGTAGACACAGAGTTATTTATATGTGTAGCAGCATATATACGCATCAGTAATGCAAAGAGGAATAGAGAAGAAGTGCTGAGTGCATCATGCGTCCCCCAGAGGCTTAAATAGAAGAATAAGCAGGGAACCACCACTTTTTTTTTTTTCTCTTCTCTTTTACTCCACCCCCAGTAGATTGTTGCCTCTTGCTGAGCATGTTTCTGCTAGAGGGTTCATCCCATTAAAGAGGAGCTTTTCCTTCCCACTGTCGCCAAGTGCATGCTGACTGGGCATAGTCTATTTGCTGGGATTTTTCTCTCTATTACTGTAGGGTCTTAACCTTAAAATATAAATTGCATTGAGGTGACAATTTTTGTGAATCAAACAGAATTTAACTGCAACTGAGGTTTATAGTCACCTGATAGGGTTAAGCCAGTGGTGTTAAACATAAGGAGTCTTTGCAGGGCCTTGCAAAGACTAATTCAACCTTTTGAAAGGCTTTGAAAGAAGGAGGGCATACATTTTTTCATAGGTTTTACAACTTTGTCTACCAATAAAGACCTCCCCCATAGCCATCCATACTACTAATTAGGCAATAGATAAACAGTTAAATGTAATTAAATTTGATCTGATGGTGATGCTATAAAAATGATCTGCACGTTTAGAGTCACCACATTGAACCTGAAATTAAGCGATTCCTTCAAAACGTCTATCAAGCATATGGAGGTGTTGGATATATAGTTGCAGTATGAAGAGACTTGCTTCTATTTCTGATAGAACTTTCCTTTAGTGTTACTCCAGAAACAATACAAATAGTCCTGAAAGTGGTGCTGCAAAGTCAGTGTTTCGACAGTTTTTCCTTTGTAAACTCTCCAGACACTCTAAATGCCAGGTGTCACTCCTATTAGTGCCCCACAATGTGAACAAAGTCAGAGCTTGACAGGCTCTGATCAGACAGTCACTGCAGGGGAGACGGTGGGCAGACAGTCACTTTAGGTCGTCTCCCTGCTTTTATGGTGAAGTATGAAGTTAGAAGTGTCCACGGATAACAATGTGCGCTCTTGAAGTAAATGACAGAGAGGGAAGATGTCACTTTGGCACCTCGGGGTGGGTTTTTTCACCCTGTGATTGCTTCCTCAAGGTCACAAAGGTTGTTACTTTGTCTTGGAAGGGTTTCATTTTCTATTCTGCCACCTCCATCTCAATGTAGCTGCACACTTTGCCACTTTGAGCTAACAACCGTCGGTGTTTCTAATAACTGTTCAGAGAGCGGGGCAGGATGGCGGTACCTCTTTGCCTAGGGTGGTCGTGATTTTCATCGACGTGGGCCATTAAGGGTATTCTCGGACCCTGCGGTTTAGAGGGCAGGATGGTGGCGTTGATTGTTTCTTGCGATCCGTCTGCTGCTCTGCCAGAGCCAGATGGATAGTCCAGACGAGATAAGGCTGACTGAGAGGCATCTAGGCTGTGAGCAGATGTGGCTTACACATTAGTCATAAGCAGGGAGAACGGCGGATAATAGACCTGCACACACAAACGCACTCTCTCTCACCTCTCGCTCCTCTGTGCGCAGAGGCAGTCTGAAATTAATGCAGTTTTATTTTGTCTCTGTGCCACAAGCATGAGATTAATAACCCATCTTTTAATTACATTTTTGGCACAAACCACCCTGGTAAGACTGCCGAGCGGAGAATAGCATCCCCTGCGAGTATAATGAAGTGAAAGAACAGCTTTGGCTACGGCAGACAGCACCGATTGTTGCTTTGTCCCTCAGTGAAGAGGTGCCGGTTTGTTTTTCGACCAAAGGTGCAGACGGGTGGAGACGTTGATGTGGCATCAAAGAAATGCAAAAAATGCTCGACAGCCGATGTGCTCAGTCTCTCCTGTTCAATTCACGTTTTGAATTCTGATATTATTCTCGATTCAAACAGAGCCAAACAGTCGCTTTCAGCCAGACTCACCGTGTTCCTGTTTGGCTAATATTCTCTGGGTTGTCGCACCTTTTTTTCTTTTTTGGGTTTAAATCATTCTGCATGTTATCTTTGGGTTAAGGGGCTTGGATGGGCGACTGCAAACAGCTTCATCTCTCCTCAGTTTGTCACTCAGAAGCAGCAGCAGTTTCACCCTAAGTGATACTTTTTGGCTAATGATGCTCCAGCTCCTCCACTAAACGATAAATGCTAATTTAGGCATTTACAAGGAGAAGGACTGGAAAGGAGTTTAAGCTGAATAATTTAGCATTTTTGGCTATTTATTTTAATGCAGCTTTTTCAAGTGCCTCAAGCATTTGGATTATCAAGTTGAATGTGTGTAGTTTTGACAGCAGCACACGGGAGTTTGGACCACAGCTTTGTTCTTAGGCTGCCCATCTCTTTCACAGCATGTTTCCATCTGGTCGAGGTTAGCGGGGCTCCTGCACAGACAAAGAAAGTCAGGGAAATTACTTACTGTGCAATACTGACATTAAAGAATTTGGGAATTGAAAGAGCACTCTTTGAAAATGTTCAAAAGTACAAATTTGACAAATCTGAAGCTGAGAGAAACTGAGAAGTTGACTTCTTAGCGACTTCCTGTGTGGAAGTGACATAAATTAGCGAAAATCATGTCCCCATCCCAACTTTATTTAAACGTGTTGGTGCTAGCAAATTTAGACTGAGCAGATATTTAAATAAGTATGTTATTTCTTGTTTTTGTTATATTGTTATGCTTAATTCAACATTGTAACATTAAAATTAGTTCCAAATGATCACATTGTTTACATTGTACTTCACTTTTTTAAATAGGGTTGTGCTAAAAGTAACATTAACCTTTAGCATTAACCTTAAAAAGTAGCGCTCGATTCCAGGTCTGGTGATGTATCACCGACAACTTGTAGCTTTTTTTTTTTTTTTATCTCACAGTAAAGAAAGCTGTCAGTGAGGGCAGGTTTCTGTTTGTGCTGGCTTGTAAATCTTTGAGTCATTGATGGGGTTTTTTCACCATGTAACACATGCATCCACATGCTTTGTTGTTTTCGATCAATAACCCAAATAACAAATATATTCGGTTTATTATTGCAGAAGAAAACCACGAAACGGAGATGAAGCTGTAGCTTTAAGTCAGCTAATATAAAGCTGCTGCAATACAGTTTCAGGCGATTGGCTGATTGTTTCAGCTCTAACCAATCATGCTGTTGTACCAGCAACACGGCAAAAGATGGCAAGATCAAAACATGAGGGACTGGTAAAGGTCCTTTCTTGGTTTTCTCCCAATATCTCAGCTTCTTTTTGAGCAGGAGACGTCTGATTAAACCAAACCTTTGTTCTTTCAGTCTTCAACCTTTATTTTAATGTCAGTTGATAACTGTCATTTTAAACACAGACTCTGGTTCATGTGAGGTGCTGCCGCTGCAATAGCAGCTTTTCTCCTTCTGTCTACAACCCAGATTTGTCTACAGGACTGGATTAACTGTGACAAACCGCGCTGATTTGTTTCAGTGAGCATACTGGCCAAAATCTTCAGTCAATATTTTAGATCGATCGAGGCAAAATCTCTTGAATTCTGAGTTGGAAAAATGTGTAGGAGCCCCGAGGGTAAAAACTTTCATGTTTTCACCCAAAAACATGCTGTGAAAAGTGGTGAAACGGCTGCTCGCTGCTTATTCTGTGCACACTTTGCTCTGGGCGCTGCATGAATATGCTTCACCTCTCTGACTGCTCTTGTGCTTACAGGCATTGACTAAAGACAGGGAGAGGAGCTTAAGGGTAATTATGCCTTGTTTTGTTTTTTTTAACTTCTAATAAAATAGTTTGCATTAAAGCTTGATTTTCATATCCAAACAGATAGAGGAGCCAGGACCTTTACATGCAGCTGAAAAGTCAGATGAATTAGTCTCTGTTTTATCTGACAACTCCAGCTTGAAAACATAAAACCCACACTGTAGTGTCACAGCAGGCTTTTATTAACCTTTATTTAACCAGGCATTAGAAACAAATGATTTTCCAGGGCAGGCTGTGTACAAGGCTCTGTTTAGTTAAAACAGGTGGATATTAGCCTCCCTTCCCTGACACACAGGTGAACTCTGGAGCAGGAAAAACACTGCAGTGAAAGCAGGGGTGTGTTTTAGTTTGACCACCCTTTCATTTTGCATCCTCTCCCTCCCAACATTTCCCAGCTTTGGCACTCCTCTAAGTGCAGGTTTGTGGAAGCAAGTAGGCCAGGGCACAGAGGGGTCTCTGAAAGGAAATCGCTCCTCCAGTGAAATGTGAGCGTGTGAAGGAAAAAGCGAAAAGTGGAAATGTGTCATTCGGCTCGTCTGAGAAAGCCCTTCATCGGGCGGAGCATCTGTGCCGCAGACTGCATTCAGGCAGGTGGAGATGTATTTGACTTAATGGTGTGTTGTGGTGGTGTATTTCTGCATGCGTCTCCCCTCTGCTTCTGTGTGGGAGGCTGTGATTCACTGCACATGACTCATTCCTCTCTCCGGCTTCAGCTCCATTATTTCACCGGGGATGCAAACTCCTAAACTGCACATCACACACATTAGCATCTCCTGATTGTGCCCACCGTGCCGCAGCTGGGCCCAGTGAAATCGCAAACTTGCATCAGAGCCCTCGTGTGTGCGTGAGTGTGTGTGTGTGTGTGTGTGTGTGTGTGTGTGTGTGTGTGTGTGTGTGTGTGTGTGTGTGTGTGTGTGAGTGTGTGAGTGAGTGAGTGAAAGGGGACAGCAAGTTCGAAATGGGGGTGGAAGGGATTTCCATCGCAGCTGGTCAACCACACTCTGCTGTGCAGCAAGGGAAGAACTCAACACATCTGTCAACGGCATTGGCTCGCCATCAATATCAGATCCATCGAATGCATCGGAAAAAAAACCCTGACCTGTCAACGACAGTGTCATAGGACACACCGAGTTTCCAAATAATTACACTTCACAATTTGTTAGTACATAAAAGTACTGCTTGCAACATTAACAATGTTTACAATTGAAGATAAACTAGTGAGATATGTAATAAACCTGGCATTGGTTTTAAATGCTTTTTCAGTCATCTCTCAATAGTTTAAATATTTACAATTTCAATCACAGTCTGAATAGGAAATACAACTGTAGGGCATGGCCTCAAGCTTTTTCAGCACAATAAAGTATAGCTTTCTAGAAAACACTGTAAACTATACTCATAAAAAGTATAAATAAACAATGAACAGGTAAAATAATTCGCCCACCAATCTCAAGCCCAGACTTTCTACCACCAAAAATGCAGAGAGAACCATAACAAGTTAATAGTTTTGAACTTAATGCATCATTTTAGCAGCATACACTCAGAAAATCATTTTTAGCATTAGCAGCAAGTGCTAACTCTTTATTCTGTACTGTTTTTGTACCTTTTTCTGTGAATTCCGGCCTCCTTTTTTCCTGCTAGCGTGTTCAGAGCTAATGTG
>NW_024582505.1:1281054-1326482 GCF_018398535.1 Haplochromis burtoni
GAGAGAGAGATTTCAGGGGTTTCGGGTCAGTTCGACACATTTCATTTTCTAAATAGCTCCAGTTCAGGCAATGTTTTTCAGAATCAAATCGCATTGTGACGCAGCAGGCTTTGCGGTGGGGCATTGTTATCCTTTTTGTCTCAACAAAATAAATGAGGTGATCCATATTTGTGGATACAAGTACAGACAGTGATGGAATTACAGCGTCTGCAGTCATAGCACGATCAGATTTTTTTTCTCCTTTCAGTTCATTTTATGTTAAATCTTTGGGGAATAATTTTGCTTTATTTTTGCCCCATTTAGCCGTCACTTGTGGTGTGTTTGGATCCTCTGATCAGGTTGTCAGCAGGTTTAAACATGAGATTGCTATCATGTTTTTATAGCTTCCTCTCATTTTTCAGGGAATTTTTCAGTTTTGCGCCCCCCCCCCCTCCATTTAATATAAAAACTGCAGACATGGCTTCATCTGATTAGACATGCAGCTTCAAACATATCTAATCTTCTCCTGTGTTTTGATTGAGCTAAATCAGCATGCATGAAGATATCTATGGCTGTTTTGATGGCTCTCATGCATACCTCCAGATTTAAATAAAGAATGTCATCTGATGCCCAGCTGTAAACACGTTACTTCAACACATTATTTTCATCTTGGATGCATATTTTGTTTATAAAGAGAGGACTACACAGCACCTCTCATCTTAGGTCTCTCTAAATGTCAGCCGGTGCACATTTATTTGTTCCAGCACATTTACAGAAATCCCAGGGGCACTGTCATCCTTCATGAGTTTTTATATATATATAACAGTGTAAAAGTGTCACAGCATGCAGCATCCCTTGATTTCAACCACAGTCACATTTTTTAAATATGCAGAAAATCCTTAGATTTAGTTTGACTCTTTATAAACAGTCAGATTTAGTTATGATCAGTGAGATGTTCACAGCATGTGGCTCTCACAGCATTTCTGTAGATAGAACATTTGTACCAGTTGGACTATTATTCATACACTATTTTTTTCTTCTTTTCCTGTGCTCTCATATAATTTTATGCAGGCCATTTTTAACGACTTGAGTTTTTCCCCAGTAGGCGTTGCCCATGTTTATTGAAATGTTTTGCTTGCCAGAGGCAGATTTTCATCCTGTGTAACTTGGCTGTAATTTACTGCAGGGTCACCTACATTAAAGCTGTGCTGTGCTGTGCACCACTGTGCTGCTCTCGGAGGATAGCTGATTCATGCTCTGGATAAGCGTGCTGCACATACTTTTATAAATACCTTCAATACAGCTGAGTGGTAATGGCATGTGTCATATTTCCCAGTTAATTAAGAGGCTTTTATGGTTGGACTGGTGCGAGCTCCCTGCAGCCTTCCCAAAAAAGTAGATTTTAAAAGCTACTTTCAGATGCTCGCTTACTCACAGGGGCAGATTTTTTTCCCCCCTTAAATATTTTTCAGTCTCTACAAAAGTAGGCATAGAAATAACTGCATTGTGGGGTTTTCCATCTGAGGATCACGGCCTTTGGTAGATCTGACATGGACTCCATAGCGTGTCTTTTTTCCTCTCCCCCTCTTACCCACAACCACAGAAGACTGTCCCTCCCTCAGCTTGGTTCTCCCAGAGGTTTCTTCCTCTTAAAAGGGAGTTTTTGCTTCCCACTGTCACCAAGGTCTTGTTCATAGGGGGTTGTCTGATTGTTGCGGTTTTTCTCTATTATTTTAGAGTCTTTACTTTACAATGTAAAGCACCTTGAAGCAACTGTGGCTGTGATTTGGAGCTATATAAATAAAACTGAATTGAATTCAAGTTAATTGGATGCTGCTGCAGGCTGCTTTGTGCTCGTCAAAATAAACTAGCCTTTTTTCCCTTTCAGCAGCATTAAAATGAAGTCCGGGTAAAGCAGGTGCACACACAGGTTTATATTATTATAATATTTCACCCTTTCACTCTAACAGGCGTTCAACTCTGAGACAGACAACTTCAAACTGATGTACGGGGGCCATCAGTACCACGCCAGCTGTGCCAACTTCTGGATTAACTGTGTGGAGCCCAAACCCCCGGGCCTCATCCTGCCTGACCTGCTCTGAGCTGCCATGGTAACACGGCAAGAGCTAATTACCACCAGATAGGTGGAGCGGCCACTCGCCTCACACCAAGAGCAAGAGGAGAACATCTACAGTCACTGGATTCCTCTAGCTTTTTTTTTATTATCCTGAAATCTCACCCAGACTGTGTTCATTTGCAGATCTTTTCCCTGAATAGTCATTGGTCGGTTCATATGGTTACTCTTTCGTTCAACCATACAGGTCAGCAGTTGAGGTCATATTTAAATCTGTTTTTAATGCTGCTTTTGACAAATTATTTCTGCTGACTATTCGTGCAGAAATGCAACAATATTAATAAATATAACTAATCAGTGAATCCTATTTAAATTATTAGGTGTGCAATATCCTTATAACACTGGCCGAGGAGGTTTTTGCTTCTGTTTGTGTATTTTTTGTTTGCAGTGAATCAGATTTAATGAATCATAAGTCTACCATTGAATTACTTGAATTGTATTTCTGTCTCGGGTCTGTTGGATGAAACTCTGTGGCTGTTATGGTTTTAATGTCTTTTTGAAAATCTTTAACATTCAAACCATCTCTGCTCTGCCGGAAGGTAGGCACCTCTCTTTCTCTGCATTATGTTTCGCTGCGTTGAATGTCTTTTGCACTGTTTGTGAGGAAACTTTAACACCTCTTTGGGTATTTAAATTGTATTTTGTAGGTGTTGGGGATTTGAAGGGAATCTGTTGTGACTTTCTGTGTTGTTGTTGTGTGCAGAGCTGAAATTCTGGAAGTATTTACTAATGCTGAATTTGAACAGCAGCAGCATTTTCTGTATATTACAGTGTCATGCTGCAGCTTTGTATTAATCACCCAGCTGTAATGTGAATGTTATGTAAATAAATGACGTGCAAACTGGTTAAAGTGTGGCAGAGTTAATGTAATTATCAGGTTTACAGGTCATGCAGACCAAGTTCACCTGAAGGACATGCTTGTGTGCACTGTGGCATTTCCATGCAGACACAAGAAGCTGGAGGGCATGTGTCCATCCACTCTGAGCCTTTATGTTCAGCCTTTAATGAAGCCACTTATTTAGCTTGGGAGCCGTACATAATCGTGAATGAAGAAAGTATAACTAACCTGGACTGAATACACATCAGTTCATCATAATTTTCCATAAAGTAACCAGCTTCTTCTGAGGAAAGCAAATACTTCTGAAAACTACATGTGTAGTTCTAAAGTAACTCATTACTTTGGTGAATATAATTAATGTTACTACTCCATTACATTTTTTTTAATCACCTTTGGTCTTTTGCCACATAATTGCCTGAAGCCAAAGTTCTGCATATAAAATCCCTTTTAGGATAAAAAGAAAATACAAGTATTTAATGCAAGCTCCTTGAAATTTGAAAAAGTCACGCACAAAAAAATTGACTCTGTATTTTAAGACCCTCCCACCAGACAGGCATAAAAAAATAAGCCTTGATTTATATATTCTCTTACTATAGCTACTGCATTTCTGTGCTGTGCACTGTTTAGCCTGTTTTTTAGCCAATTTCCAGGTGATTACTCGGCTTATAATTCAACGGATAGTGGATATAAACTTGATGGTACTATTGGAAAATGAAACTTCTATGATGCTTTTTAAGGCATCATGTCTGCATAAATGCGTAATTTTAGGCTGTTGCTACATGGATGGTAGGCAGCGCAATGATGTCATGATCACCGATATAGATAGGAACCCCCGGGGACCTGAGAACAACATACACAGAGATTATTTGATTATTATAGTAAAGATACACCAAATCAAAACCTTATGTTCTTATCACATCAATTATGAAGTCTTGGAGTTGCCTAGCAGCTAAAATGACCCATATTTAATGTTTATGACCTTTCAACACCTTATCAATACGTTGTAGGATTTTAATCTCACAAAAGAACTAATTTATATCCACAAAAACCTATAAAATAATTGCAATATTTATGAAATCATCACCATGCCTTGGACTACATGACCTTTATATGGTAGAGCAGATAATAAGTATATCAGTTGCCAACAGCACAAACAGGCCAAACAAGACTTCAACATGGGCATGTAAATAAAATTAAAATAGGAATAAATAAATAAAATAAGAATTTTTATTGTCTCATGAAGCCAAAAACATTGTGCCTACTCCAGATTTAATCATTTATCACCAAACGCTGATAGCAGTGTTGGTAAAAACCAAAATAAAGGACCCTAAACAGAAAAGAATGCCAGAGAAAGCAAGGCTCCAAAAATGATCCAGGTTGTCCTGGCAGTACGCTGAGCCTGTACACCCTCAAACTTATGCACTGCTGTACCCTCACCACCGCTAAACACACAGTCAACAATGTTTCATCACTTTTCTGGATTAATTCATCCAGTGTGTTCAAATCTGAACACAGCACGGCCTTAAAATGACTCATTTAATTCACGTGGCTTTCTGCTCTTATTCCACTGCTTTTCCTGTGATGCTTCCTCTTCCGAATGCATGAATGTTTCTGCACATTTCCCTCTGTCATTTTACCCAATAATGTACTTTCTCTCCGGCCAGAGAGGCCTCATTTCCATCACTTTGCGACAAAATGGAATAAATTCTCTACCAACAAGCCTGCAGGGCCATCGCTGGCGGTTGAGCTCAGCCAATCAAATGAGATGTCTGGGGGAAGGTGGGGGTGAAACCAGTCTTATTATTATTCCCCCGCTCTTCAGGTGTGTTCTCCAACATCCATTTTTATCTCTCGCCATTCCCTAATTTATTTCCTGCAGAAAATGAATTCCTCTCCTCTCACCGTGAACACCAGGATTACTAAAATTACAAACACTGAAATCAATTACCGAGCGAGGCCGCGTAAATCAAAATGCAGCCTCGTCTCTCTCCTTGCTGCGCCCATCTTCACGCCTATTGTCTGCGATGGCGTGCTGAAACGATCAGTCTGGCAGAGACAAGAGATTGAACTGATACGGTGCTGTACTGAGTGCTGCTCTTTGGTGTTTCGTGGCCATGGCCCATCATATTATTGATTAAAAACAGCTGCTTCTGTAAGTTCATCTTCACCCTCGTGGAAATAGCTGCTTCCCGCTTTACATTTTGACAACATTTCCAATTATTTATGTTTGAGAATCTAAAGCAGCTGTTTCAGTGTTTACGGGATTTAATCACAGTGACAGCAGAGGAAGAGCTTAAATGTATTAGCAGCATTCGGGATGATTAACTGAGCACTAATCCTGCGTTTTTGCGGGGTGGTGGTGATGTTTGAGCAAAGTGTTTCCTTTTAATCAAGCAAAAATGTATTCAAAGTAGTCAAAAATTTTAAACTATCAATAAAATGACTGGAGCCATTCATCAAGCAAAACGTACAAACCGTCAAAGGCTTACATTTTTTAAATCGGAATGCTATTCCTGATAAATTAGAACTGGAAGATGAGTCATGATATTGATTTTTCATAGTTTTTCTGAAATGTTGCAAAGTGATTAATTGGTTAATTACTCATCTACAGTAGAAATATTAGGACTGGATTAATTATTGAAGACGCAACTGTGAAATTACCAAAGTTGACTCAATAACATGCCTTGTCAAAAAAACACAATAAACAAATCAACATCTAGATTATACTAAATAAAACACAAATACAGTAAACAAATACTTTTTTGTGTTAACTGACCTATGACCTGTTCAAGCATAAGAAAAGGCGACAAGCACACAACAGAAAACGCTTAAATTGGGTCTCCAGGCACTTTGTTACTAGCAGCCTTTCACAAAACCAGATCTTTATTCCCTTCTTTTAACATTAGCCTACAAAAATACCCACAATAACATAGTGTGACAAGCAAAATAAAAAGTAAAATACTATTTTTATGGCAACAACTTGAACAAAGAGGTCCAATGTTAAGTGTCTACAGCCATTTGTAAAACACGGTGGAGGCTCTGTCATGGTTTGGAGCTGCATTTAAGCCACCATCTAACTGGCAACAGCTCAATCTTTCAGCATGATAGGAATGCTAAACACACTGCCAACAGTAAAAAGGTAAGGTGGTCTAAGAAAGTTCAGTCTATGTTGAAGAAGGTGGCCAAATACTGACTTTCCAGGCCCGAAACTCATTGCATGAGTGAATGTGTGCCATCATCAAAGCTAAAGGTGGTTCAAGAAGATATTAAAGTGTCACTTTTTTGGTCAAGTAGCCTAAAAACCTCATGAAAAGAGCACGTCATGGAAATTATTTGAAAGACACATTTAAAGTTACATTTTTTAAAAAGTCCTTAAAATGCTGGGTACTGTGTTATTTCTAACAAATGTGACACAAATGGAAGTAAATAATATAAACTGAGGTCTATTTTTGGCCTTGGATTAATGCACATTGAGCTCCCGAGTATTTAACAGCAAGACAAATCAAAATATACTCCATGGTCTGAATTTGTTGAAAAAAATAAAATAAAAATTAACAAATATGGCAAATGGACTTTTACACTCCCACTGGCACTCAAAGTGCTTTGAAACATTACAAGCCACATTCATCCATTCACTCAGGGCTTTAGGAGCTTTTTAATCTGTCACACACACAATCACACTCCGGTGAACGCATCGGGAACAATGTGGGATTAAATACCTTTCCCAAGATACTCAATCAGATCGAACCAACAACCTCCTGATTGCTTGACGACCCACTCTATCTCCTTAGCCACAGCCGCCTGTACAGAGAGTATCCTTTAACGCTCATCTTTGGTTCACTGTTAGTGGAAAGCAAAAGCCAACACTTAACATAATTTATGACGACCCAATTTCCCCATTAAGGACCTGGACACAAATATTAGTCATTTCCACTGCTTTGATGCTCAGTGCACAGACTCAAGCTTCGTGGCTCACAGTCCTTCGCTTCAGTGTCCAATCAGCTGAGACAGCTGAGACTTGAAAGGCAGCCGACAGATGAGTCACTGTTATACCACAGAGACAACGCGCTCGTTCAGCTGCTCGCCGAGGAACAATGACTGTTTCATGACAAACTAAATTCTGCTGTGCTTCAGATGACCCTCAGTCAGACTGTGGGGCTGTTTTTCCTCCCCTTTCTCCATCTTTTATTCTCAGTTATGGATTTTTATACAACTGCTTGCACCCTGAATTTTCATTACCATAACACAAAGCACTAACAACATTTAAATCTGCCCTTTGGGACTTTTACACAGGTTTCCATCTAAGCAGCATCCTCTATGTGCCCATTCTCCTAATGTTTCCAACTGTTGTGAAGCTAAAAGAAATGCAGGCTTTGACTCACACCACACAGCTGAAGCGGATGTTGCTGTTTGGCTAAATCATGTTGTCAAATTATTACTATAACGAGCATGTCAGGTCTAAAATTGAGGCAGTGTGTTTATATTAATAATGGGCTTGTGTGCATGGCCTTATTAAAATGGAAATGCAGGATTTACAACCGAGTGATACAGCAGTAGTTGTGTAGCTCATGCAGATTATAGTGGACCATTAGAGGCTGTATAATTTGAAGCCCAAAGAGGCCATGATTCAGTAATCCATTGCAGCCACAGTGGATGTTTTTATTTGCTACGTGTGGTTGAAAAATTTCATTATTTATCAGGACTGCAGCAACAAAACCTACGATGAAAACTGAAAACTGTATTTTCTACCGATTTTACATAATAATAACAATAACAACATAATAATTTAACTGTTGTGTTGCATTTTCAGTTCCACAGTTCTTATATATTCTGTTTATATTCAATCACTATTTTATATTTAACATAATATTTGGTGCTAAAAATAGACAAAGATAATTATTCTTTTAAAAAAAGGAAAGAAAAACATTTTCTGATATAATAACGCAAGAATGACCTCAGGATCTACAGTGGCAGCTTCAACCCTGAATGATTAACCGACTGTAGAAACCACATAAATATTAATTAGTTTGTTTGTTTATGTACAAATTAAAAACAATGATGTAATCTTTTTAATTCTACATTAGTTTTATTGTTAAACAGCAGTCTGCTAGCGGCTCTGTGAGTCTGTACTGTTCAGCATTCGCACGCCGATGCGTGACGAAATTACAGCATTGATGACTTGAATGGTATTTTCTGTCAAAGTTACAAATTCCAACTACAATAACTTAAAGCTGCATCAGGTTCTGCAAATATTTAAATTAAAATGATAACTCTTTCAAAATGAAACAAAAGTACAGAAACAGCTAACTAGTAGTTAGCAACTAAAGCAGAACTGGAGCTGGGCTGTACTTTGTGAAATACCACTTTGTACCATAGGATGGCGTAGTGATGATGGAGCAGTCTTTATTAATAAGGAGACTTAAGAGCACATTCTTCTTTAAAACGGCAGCCTGCAAAAGACAAAGTTAAAGCAGCACACAGCAGGGGGTAAATGCTGCCCCTAGTGGTGAAACCTTTGAGTAAACTATACAGAGGTTTATTACAAAAAACACCTTTAAGCTAAATGCTAATTTTCCCAATACTGTCCAAAACCTTGGTGTTAAAACTAACAGGTCACTACATGTCCGCATCCTAGCAACAATTGATGAACCGAACATTAAAAACTTCCACATGAAACACTTTCCTCTGTCTTTAGCCAGTGCAAACACAGTCAAAAAATATCATATTTGGGGTTTATTCTCTCATTTGGATAAAGCAGGCAGTTTGAAGATGCCAAATTGTGCATTTTTAACTTGACATTTTGTACACTGAACATTAAATAATTCATCATAAAACAACAAATTAAAATATCATAAAGACAATATTAGCACACAGCGGTGTGTTGCAGCTCACCAGTATTTGATGCTTTCCGTTGAGTTGCTGACTGAATGTCTGAATGTCATCTCCAGAAATGTCCTCAGTGCCATTCGTTCTGCATGGACTGCACGGCTGGAGCCAGGCCTGCTCCGACACTCAGGATGATGCAAATGGTTTTGCTTACTGCTTTAATGATAGACGATAATATCCTGCTGCTGATGAAGGATGTGTTTACTTTTAGTGCTTGACTGTGCTCTGAAAAACCCCCACGTGCATGTGTGCGCGTTAACACTACCAGGAGGAGGGTAAGGGGATAACTAAAAGAGTTTTTTGCAACCTCCAGCAACATTTAACACACTCCCACCAGAAATGGTGTGCGCGCTGTATAATTTGGGCCCATCACTTGAGCATTTCAGTAGCGAGCCGCGTCTCTGTGGGTAATGGAATTCATTGTTAGGACCACTCTGGAGGTCCCTCAGATGTGTGGGCACAAGACAAATGGTGCTCATCAATATCTGCCTGCTGCTCTGTAACCACAGCAAAAGGAAATGAATGACAGAACGCTTTTTTGACATCTGAAGACATCTCTTGGGGAAATTGGCTGTGCAGATTGAACATCAACAGGCCTTTGGAGAAGGAAAGACTGCTGCCTGTTCATGTGAAAAAATCCCGGAGATGTCTCCATTCACAGTTAGAAAAAGAAAAGAGAGAAAATTTATGCTTTTAGTTTTGTTTTAAATGTGCACTCTGATTCTGGTAAAAGTCCAAAACAATGGGTGTAGGGGTGAATGCAAAGAGTGATATTATCTTTTTATGTTTTTACATTTTAATGTCACTGTCTCAGGGTTTGAAATAACATCCTCGTACAATCCCGTACCTCTGGTGTTTTTATTCCTTTTTACACCTGGGATATCAGAAAAGCATCTGTGCACTGATCTCCGTGGCTTGAAAATTTCAGCTCAGTGCTGGTCTCTTACAGTAGTACTACAAAGTGACATTTTATTGCACCATTGCATGGTTGTGGTCTCAAAAGAATTGCTTTCTTCTTAAATAATAGATTTATTAATCATTGCTCCAGTACACACACAAATGTTGCTTTTTATTAGGAAAAAAAATACAGTTTTTTCTTTTTTGCTTCTTTGCTTTTCTTTTTGGTTTGCAACAGAGTTTCTCATTATATTAAAAAGAAATATGGATGTAGTGACAGTTACCAAGAAGTGGCCTTAAAATATATCCACAAGCCGGTGGCTTGTTGAAATATGCCATAAAATTCACCACCTCTATGCTAACAGTTAGCCCAAGAACGGAGCAAAGGCAAGCAGGTCAGCGCAAGCATCGGGCAATCACTGATCACTAGGGAAAAATGTGTGTGGCTGCTGGAGGTTGCTGAAAGAGAGGTTGTTGCACAGAAAATCTTCCAGTTGCTTTGGTTGCTAGCAGGTTGCTGTGGTTACATGTAGTTTGCATGGGAAATGCTGACTTGTCTGCAAACACTTGCCAACTGCTCTCAGTAAAGTACTGAAACTTGAAAAAGATAATAATTTGTAAGCAAAAGTTCTCCATTTCTGGTTTGCATCACACTCTTTCCAGTTTCAATATCGCTTGGCAAGTAGTTTGCGTGCAAACGACAGACAACTGCGATAATCTGCTTGCAACCAAAGCAATCACAAGGAGGTTTTTGTAGTCGCTGACAAATGTTTGCAGACAAAACAGCATCTTGCATGGAATCTACAGGCAACTATCTGCCAAAGACCAAAGCAATCATAAGGTGGTCTCCATGATAGATTTCACCTTGCGAGAGTTTGCAACCTTCAGCAGCCAGTCACTCGTTGGGGAATACACATTTTTTCCCGAGTGACTGGAGGTTGCCAGGTGGTTGTTGGCTGATCTCTAGGTTTGTGTGACTGACGACTGAAACAATGAAGCATCTTGCATATCGAGTGAATTTTTCTTAATGTTGTTTCTGTTACATGAAAAGCTTCGTTCTGTTATTATAACTGAAAGGTGTTTCAAATAATGTAGTCACAAAGGAATGACCTCTCCTTAACCATGTGATTCATCATTGTCTGTTTCACACAACACAGAGGGGTTCAACAATGCATTTTAACAGCTGATTCTGAGGGATCTTAGGGCCATTAAAGGGCCATATTTTCGATTCAATTTTGTACTGTAGGAAGAAATGGTGAGGTGACATATTGTCCATTTTAGCACCTGCACTCTGTGGTACAAGGGCTCTTTGTCCCACTGTGTGGTTACAGAGATAATGTGTTTCTTTTGATGGATATACTCTTGGACTTTGGCCAGAAGAAGCTTAATCTGAGCAAATTCAATAAATACATACAAATTCATTATACTTGAGGAAAGCTGTGTTTTTCAAAAACCAATTTTTCAACCAGGGTTATGTTTAGTTTATCTATAGTTCTGTCACACTATATGAATAATATAGTACTATATTATACTATTATATAGTACTAGAATGTCACTAAATGCAAAAAAAACTACCCCAAATAAAGCAGTAGAGACTAGATAGTGAGACAGTGAACATGAATGTAGGATTTAAATATTACAAAACTGGATTTTAAGACAGGCTTTATGAGAAGGAAACACATTCTACAGACACAAAAAGTCCACTTGATGGCTCTAAGAGGAAAATATCACTTGAAGTATGCAGACATTTTTGTATTTATTCATCTTTTATGTGATAATTGTCCCAAAGTGTATTTTTATTATGATTTACTGCAGCATGTCTCAGACCTACAACCAGTATTTCTGAAGTGTGGCTAGAGCGTGCAAAAAAAGTTTAAATTTCACCCTGCAGATGATAGCAAAAAAAAAAAAAAAGAAAGATCTTCAGCCTACTGATCTTCAAAAGAGCGCTACACCACAGAGGTGGACCAGTTTCCAGACAGAAAATAAAATGTCTTTTCTGTGCTGTGCTGATCTTTTTGCAGCCTTACCCGAATTTGGATAAAAGGCAAAAACTGTGGGATGGAAAACAGACTTCATAGAGCTACCACTTCTATTGAGGCAGCAGATATTTTCTTTAATATAGCATCAAATAGCACTACAATAACATAGTGTGGTCAGAGGATGGAACAGTCAACCCTGTGTTACACAGGAGCTTTCCCTAAACCTCGATTCCTAGCTTACATCTTTTCAAATTTCACCTTAAAAAGGTTGCTATAACATCTTTGATTCTCATTCAGTTAAAATGCATCATAAGCTTTTTTCCCCCTCACTATCATTACATTCCAATAGAATAATTTCCCTATATTTTTTTCTGTACACTTATCTTTAATGCTACCATAAATTAAGAGCATGCTGCTGCCCTTCACACTAAGGATTACTGCAAAACTGGCACAATACCACCACATGACATCACGTCAGGAACAGAACTTCAGTCACATCACTGTTTGAACACCTCTATCATCCGCTGGAGCTGGAAAGACAGACCCAGAGAAGGACGGCACTGACTTCAACTCAAAGTTTTATCTTGTTTTGGTGTCTGACATCATTGTGGTCCCATCCAATCCTCTGGTCCGAAGGATTCTGGGTTTTAAGTCCCCTTTCTCCCACTTAAAGACTTAACTGGAGAAAATTGGTTGGATCAACAGCAGCACCATCAACGGCCAGTGTTTGATTGAACTCCCTCTGTCCAAAAGCACCATCACTCATTAATTAAGCTTCACACACACGCACACTTGTGCATTTTCTCTTCCTCTGTCCAGAGCAGGTAGGAACCTCCAGTCCAGAAGGGCAAAAGGGCTTCACTTTCATCCTCGATCCCCCACTGAACAGTCGGCACTGCCTCTCTCACAGGCCCCAGTATGGAGCGAGGCTCCTGCGGTCCCTCTCATAAACATCAGGTATGACCCCGTAGGGTGTCTGCACCATCTTAACAGAGTTTCTGCCGAACAGCTTCCTCTCGTACTCGATTAGCTGGCGCCAGAAGCCACCGTTGGGCCTAATGACGGGGCGGCGGGCTTTGACCCAGGCGTGGGCCTCGGCCAGAGACACACGGTGGTACTTCATGAGATACGCCAGACACAGAGAAGCGGAGCGGCTCACTCCCGCTGCACAGTGCACCAACACCGCCCCTCGCTTACGTCCCACACTGTGGATCTTATCGGCCACGCTGTCGAAGTACAAGGAGATGGGGGAGTGGGGCATATCTGCCAGTGGGACCTTTACATATTCCATGTGAGGCCAGTTAAAGTTGGGGAGCTCAATGGTGGCATTGACCACACAGGTGATGCCTTTAGACAGCAGCAGGCTGCGGTTGGAAGCCACGTTTCCTCTGCTGAGGAAGAGGTTGGGGGTGATTTGTGCGATGCCTCCCAGCAGGCTGCCATTTTCGGGCAGCAGCCTCGGTACCGTCGCAGGCACCATGGAGTTGCGATGGTGGTGGTGATGATGATGGTGGAAGAAGCCTTGGCTGCGGGAAGCCATTGAGAAAACAAGCGGGCTTTAACAGGAATGGATTTTCTTTTTTCCTTTACAAAATCTTCATGAGCTCAGAGGCATAGTAGAGCAGCGGCACCAGCCAGACAGCTCCTGAAATACAAAAGCAGACTTAGCTTTTATCTAAATTAAACATTTTTCTATTTCAGTGCAGGCTGACAAACATAAAAACACTTCAAGGATGAGTAACGTGACTGCTGTTTGAAAACACTACAAAACAAGGGCACTAAGATCCTTCTTTTGGAGGGCAGAGTGCTGCGAATCCATGAAATGGTTTGGATAAAAAGAGAGAGGGGAAAAAAGGAAATGCTTTTGTAAGAGTGCGTCTTCAAACTTTAAAAACCCAGACAAAAAAGCTGTTACAGTCAAAATAGTTTGAACTCATTTAAAAATACGAAGCTGTGAGCCCGCAGCCCCCCGGCTTCACGTCACAAAATTATACGAGAGGGGTTTTCAAGAATCCGCCACGCCGCAGAGACCAGTCACTCTACTGTACGTGTCTCAACATTCAGGTCGAATGGCCGCACGCTGAGACGAGCCTCGCTCTGCCATGTGAGCGCAGACGTCCCGCAGGCAAACACTCACCTCATCTCATGTTCATCCATCCACGGCTCCCACATACAGATTACATCTCGTCTCTCTGGCTATTCCTGCCGTTAATGTCATTTCTCCACTGCACCAAACAGCAGGGTGGAAGCTAATCACACATACTGTATGATCATACCAAACTTCATTTAAACACACGATTTGCCACCCTAATTTCATTTTCTTTTCTCTTTTTTTTTTTTCCTAAAAGGAAAATTACCTCTACTCTCTTTGAGAGTACAGCACATACAAGGAAAATTATATTATGGAAACTCTAATATGACATATACTACTGTATGTGCTCAACTGATGGAAACACCTGTGGCAATGCTTAGACTATCAGCGGAGAACCCACAGCTCCGGGCTGAGCTTCACACACTGTTGCACTTGTCGTGCGTCATCCACACATCCTGCACCAGTCTAGGCTGGCAGGTCTTTCTCCTTCATTTCTAGTGCGGTCTGGTTAACAAGACGCATGGCAAAAACACTGCTGTGTGCCGTCACCTTGCAGACTGGGATTCTTCTTATGAATTAAATTCTAATCAAAAACATGAGTGCGGAAGGTGCAATTAAATTGTGATCGCAGCTTTCAATGCACAAAAGGGTTGCAAGGTAAATCAAATCCTAATCCCTCGTTCCCCCCCTTTGATGAGCGGATGCTTCACTTTGTCTTCATTTCTTTTCCTACTCTTGGCTCTGTATGATGTCAAAGAGAGTGTTCATAAAATGTTTCTTAACATGGTCATCTCATGCACACAGCTCTGACTGTGAACAGGGAATCTGCTGTTTAATCCTATCGTTTCTAAGACGCAGCCAATCACAAGGAAGTCAGGTTAAAGGAGGACAGCCTTAACCCTCATTCTACTGACTGGGGTTCATGTAGACCCCCAGAGGTGTATTTTGTCATATCTCACAGATGTTATTATTATTGTTTTGTTTTTAATTGTTCCCAATTTTATGACTTTGTCAATCAATTTGTTTCTTTTTTTCCAAATTCCATTAGGTAATTCTCTTGACTTCATCAAAGCATGAACTTGGTAAAGTGATTGGGAGGAGCACCTGAAGACATGGTTCTCAGCCAGGAGAGGGTAGAGTTCCCGCTCCACGCTAGCAAGAAGTTCAAGTAACTTGGGGTCTCGTTCACGAGTGAGGGGAGGGTGGAGCGGGAGATTGACAGACAGATTGGTCCAGCAGTGTTGCAGATGCCACCTGAGGTGGATCAGGCAGATGTTATTTTTATGGGGTTTCAGCCATGTCCTACTAGGAGGAGGTTGGGGCAGACCCAGGACATACTGTAGCGATGACATTTCTGGGCTGCCTTGCTTTGTGTTTGTTTCAATGATTTTATACTGGTTATTTTTTTTTGTTTTGTTTTGATATAAATACAACACAAATTTTTACCTTAAATTATTGAAAACTAAGTGTTAACATAATCAAAGGTTGGTAAATACACTGTTGAGTACTAATGTGGAATATACTTCCATAAAAGCTGCAGGCTGCAAGAAAAGTAGATTTTCATTTTACAAAACAACATGATTGAAAATGTAATGTAATAGAAAGGGAAAATGTAGGCATACAAATAATAATGATTTGTTAAGAAATAAGTTTTGATATTATTATTATTTCTATTACACTGAGGTTAAACGGAAAGCAGTTAAAATGACTTGTTTCAGGCAGAGGATGTTTTGAGTTGGTGCACAAAGGGATACCATAAAAAACACTTCAAACAAACCTAACCTTGATTTCTGCTGTGATTTTGAATCCAGCCCACAGAAGAATAATGAGTTTGATGTCTGCTCACCATTTTTATGTCACTTTGTTCTCAACAAATTACACAGTGTATGTCAGTAAAGATTTTCAACTGGAACAGTTCATTCATCCAAGAGCTGATGTGTGATTTAAGTGTTCCCTTAAATTCTTTTTAACTTTTACTCAACTCTGGAAGTCAAAGAACAAAAGCATTTAGCTGTAAATCAACATAAAAGGAGCACTTTAAAACCCATAATATAAATAATATTAGTCATATCTTTTATTTTTCCCAACAAGTTTCTCTCTGCCTGCAAGATTGTTAATGATTTTATTGCCTAAAGCTTGCATAGAAAATCAGTAAGTCATGGAGCAGCTAATCTCCCCAAAGGCTAGAAAAGCCTTTCCTTGTATTGCTCACAGCTTTGATATCCCAGCATGGCCTGCTTCCCTTTAAAAAAAAAAGAAAAGGAAAAAAGGAACGAAAGGATAAACTAAAATAATGCAATCATCTCTCTGTGTTCCTGGTTGCCATCCACCATGGACATTGCTGTGAAATGGTTGCCATAAACCTGCTGCACCTTCATCCACAGCGCCACCACTTGTGATAAAACAACAAATATGTTTCTCACTGTAGAGCAGTCTCAAAATCACAACATCAGAGTGTGAACAAGTTTCCTGCAGGAGCATCAAGTGCATAATAAGTACTAGCAGTGATTTACCTCACCTGATGTGACAGTAAATTAATAGATTTTTGGTTTTTGAATTGCTGGGTTGGGCACCTAGGCAGCTCTAAATACCAATAATTGAAGATTAACTAATAAGGAAAATCAGTTAAAGTACCACAGACCAACTGCAGCCAAAAATGAGCCACAATTTACTTTTTTTAGTCAATTTTAATCATGCAATCACTTCATTTGTTAATGGGGTCTTCGTGGTTTTAATCATTCAATAATGAGTGGTGGGTCCTTCAGTCAAAATGGATGGTAAACCTAAATCAAAAGTTTTATATTACAATGTGAAAAAGTAACTAGCTGAGGAGGATTTTAGAGCTGAACAGGTCTCAGAGACGTCACAAGCAGCAGAACCACAGAACAATAAAGATTTCTGAAACAGACTCTCCCAAATGAGTTATCTTCATTGTTCAGTTCACTTCACCTTTAGCGACTCTTCATAGTGCTTTACTGTCATTTTTGCAGAAAGATTGATATTGTAGCTCAAACTCAGGCACACCTCCCTGTGTAACGATCAGTGAGGAGTAGTCAGTCTATGAACTGAATGACAGACGATGTGTTTTGTTGTTGCTGCTAACTCAAACAATCACTGCTCATTTCCACGTTAAAAAAAATGTATGTATGTATGTATGTATGTATGTATGGACCCTAACGACCTCAATATCTCTTAAACCTTATATTTTGAGCAAAATCATTTGGACTCTAAAAGAACTATATTGTATTTTGATAGTCAAATGCCACTGTGACCTTGTAATTCAAATTTCTGGCCAAAACTCAATCACTCTGAAACATAAAGATGACGACACGCACAAAGTGAAAAGGTCAACATCACTTTGACACCATAATTTCAAAAACTTTTCATTACTGAAGAGCCTGGACTAAAGCTAACCAACATGACTGAACTGACTCTTTGGTGATCAGCTAATCCATCTTCACTAAATATGAGTCTGGAGGACATGGATACAAACTAGTAATTATTCTTTTACAAAGTTTTTGAAGGTATACCAGATCAGCATACACTGGGCCTTAAAAAAGAAAGTGGGACAGGGTCTTAATAATAATAATAATGAATTGCATTTATATAGCACTTTTTGGGGCGCTCAAAGCGCTTTACAATTCCATTATTCATTCACTCTCACTTTCACACACTGGTGGAGGCAGCTACAGTTGTAGCCACAGCTGCCCTGGGGCAGACTGACAGAAGCGAGGCTGCCATGTTGCGCCGTCGGCCCCTCTGGCCACCACCAATAGGCAAACGGGTGAAGTGTCTTGCCCAAGGACACAACAACCGAGACTGTCCGAGCCGGGGCTCGAACCGGCAACCTTCCGGTTACAAGACGAACTACCTTCCCCTTACATACAAAGTCTTGAACCATCAGGCTCTGTCGTATCTTAAAAGACCTCATAGTACAAGGCTATCCTAACAATGCATTGCTGGCTTACTTGTGGTTCGAACAGTTTCTAAAAGTTGAATGGGAGGCAGAGCCTTCAGCTATTACACCTCTCTCCTGTGGAACCAGTTCTCAGTTTGGGAGACAGACACCCTCTCTACTTTGAAAATTAAGCTTAAAACTAATAGGGCTGGATCAGGTGACTGTGAACCCTCCCTTAGTTATGCCGTCATAGGCTCAAATTCCTGTGGGACTTCATGCACTAAGTACTTCTTCTTCAATCACTTCTATTTGTGCTCTACCTGTTTATATACCATTGAAACATGTCATAAAATGTTTGCCTTTTCTTCCTTATTGTGTGCTTTCCCCATTTCCTATAGTCTTTTTCTTTTCTCTTTTTGCCTCGACCTGCAACTAGTCGCAGTGGATGGCTGCACCTCCCTGAGTCTGGTTCCTCTGGGTTCTTTCTGCTAAAAGGGAGTTTTTCCTTCACACCCTCGCAGATTGCTAGCTCATAGTATTATTGTCGGATCTTTAACTTACAGTATAAAATGCCTTGAGGCAACTGTTATTGTGAATTGGCACTATATAAATAAACCTGAACTGAAATCAATTCTTCTCTGTAAAGCACATGAAGGGGTTCTCCACCAGTTCAAGTCCCACACCTTACACCAAATGTGGGACAAGAGACTCATTTGCGATGAAGCTGATAGGGAAAAAAACTGCTTAGAGAAAGATGAAACAGGAAGGGTTGAATAGATGAACTTTCAAAATAAAAATCAGATGATTCTCCACTATTAAAGTTATCCCAGTCCCTAATCTCACCCACATCAGTCTGAGTGTAACATCTCCAGTGACATTTTTCTAAAATAACAAAAGCTAAGCCTGACCTGCGAGCAGATGCCTTGTCGTGAGTCTCTATGTATTGCACAGCTGATGCAATAATTCACAGACAGAGATAACACAAAGTGAGTTGCTGGGCAACCAAGTAACCAACAGTGCAACAGCGGTAGCCACATCAATGGGGAAAAGAAGAAAATAAGAAAACCAAATAAGCCCAGGCCCTCTCCAAAGTGCTGATGAACCACAGCGCTGGGCTGTGCTGAGATTTGCTTCATCCACATGGTTATTTATACCCCTGGCAGGGCAGAAGCGGAGGAGGGAGAATTATGCACAGGCTGTCGTCACTGAAAACTCTACTGTACGTTGGAAATGCTGCAGCTCACTGTCAGTCAAATTTACTCTGAGGATTTAAAGGACAGCATTCCAACTTTTACTCTACTACAAATTAGTGCTGAACTTTACAAAAGACCAAATTGAAGTTGTTTTATTATATACATTTTCATTATTATAGCCTCATTACTATAATAGTCAATTCTCCAAGCCAATTATTCTAAACCTATTAACAAAAATAATAAATCCACATTGGAGGCAATCACATTTTTAATTTCTCAATAGGCTACAACTATTTCGACGGTGTCTTTTATGGTTGTGTTTTAGACCATTAAATTCTTAAAACTGATTTGTGAAAAAAAAATCTTTCTGAGAAATCCCAATGAGACATTTCCCTCAAATCACCTAAATTTCGAGTTTTCTTCTTCTGATCTCCTTTATGTTTCAGAAACATCCCCTCTCTCAATCACTCAGATGAATCTGTCAACAGTTGGTGCCACCTCACAAATCTTGTGACGCTGCTCTCTCGCTGGGGAGATTCCTCAGGGGTCCGGTTCCACCTTCGCTAACACAAATTGGAAACGTGACCCACCTGCAGGAAAATTAGAGTGGCGGACCCGCTGGCAACCTCGTCCTCACGACACTAACGAGTGAAACCTTGAGTGAAACCTTGATAGAACTGAACTTCCTGACCGAAACGAGATAACTGAAATAGCCAGAGACGGCTGCGGTTTCTCAATAAAAGAGGCAGTCTGCTCAGGTTGAGTGATGTCTGAAAGTGTCTCGGCACAGACTCAATAATGATCTGGGGAGAATGAGCAGCAATGACAGGGACGGTCTTTTTGGGCAAGCAAGGAAGGGCATGGCCTCTCAAATCTCTCCAATGCAGCTGGATTCCAGCACAAACAATGCACACAGTAGCTGCTGTTGGTTCAGAGGAGGGAAAGTTTCGAAACAGAGGGACAAATGCCACATGAGAGTTCGGCTCTGGCACCTTCCTGCTGCAGCAGCACCACCCAGATCCACAATGTCACACCTCAATATGTCGCACCAAGGGGAAAATCACTGATGGCCACAGATGGTCACATGTCATGTAGTAAGAGACAGGATGCCTCCTCCCTTTCCTTTGAGATGTTTTCCACAAATTTGTCTTTAAATGAAACACTTAGTGTCGCTTTTAGAGATTACTCACCGTAGCAGACACACGAGACAGATAAATGGACTCTACTTCTACACAATGGGAAAAAAATGACAGACTGACACAGACTTAACCTTTTATTATCCTTGATTGATTCCACAAGCTGGTAATGTCAAACACTGCCAAAATTAACCAGCAACTCTTCCTATTTGTTTTCAAATATATCAAAAATGTACTAATTTCAGCTTTTTTAAAATGTGAATTGTTCTTGCTTTTCCTTATCACCTTTGATAGTAAACTAGAAATCATTAAATTTTCAGATTTCTTTAAAAAAAATAATTAGAAGCTTTTATTCAGTATTTTACGACATTTTACACACATTTTTACCAGTTGGGAACATGACAAGCAGATAGATTACTACTTTAAACTTTTATAATTAGCCATGTCTCGTTATTTTTCGTTTTTAGCAACCAGTACGAGTCTAGAATGTGGAGTTTGAAGTGAATGACTCCTCAAGTTTAATAATTCAAGAACGAGCCGTGAATGAGGACCGCTCCTCTGCGCACGTTCCTATGCCCGTTCGCGTGCGCGTGACGCGGAGATGTGCTTGCGTTGTGACAAGTTGGGCTGTCGGAAATAGAGAATATTAGTAAGTAGAAAATGCCTGATGGAAGTGTCAGCGACACGTTTGCTTTCCTGGCAGGCGCGCTCGCTTCTCCAGTTTCACTCAGCTTACATCACAAAACTAAAAAGCTGGACATAAACCTGCCCGGAAAACCCATTTTTAAAAAAAATAAGTCAAGGCTTTAAGGTGAATTAGTAGGCATCTTATATGAGGTCCTCATAATGCCGATAAACTGGCTCAACGTCAGATGGAAAACTCAACTTACCAGTCGACTCTCTCTCAGGCAGAGATGGAGGTTTTCAGAGCGCCTTCGCCGCCTGCACCAAACCGGCGCGCACGGATCTGCTGCTGTCACACATCTACCTCCTGCCAGTCCGCTCATGCACACGGCCGGGTAGAAGGCGAGAGGTTGGCAAACAGCCCGCAACACACAATAACATCACGTGAAAGTCACCAGAAATACAGTACGAGCCATCGGTACATCCGCCTGGTTGTGCGGCGTGCAGAGGGCAGCGCTGCCTCCAGTATAAGGGGTGATCAGTGCCACACAGAGGGGGAGGAGGGGGAGGCAGGAGGAGCATGTTGGCTTACTGAGATGATTCCAGGCTTTTCTATTGGGAGATTCAGCCAGTCTGAAATCTACAGGGCTGTGGCCGAACCATGAATGAGCCTCAAGCTCCAGATTCACCGTCTGAACAAGACTAAGTGCACATAAACCAATTTACTGCACTAGTTTTACAGGAATTTTATAAACTAAGGTGAGCGATCTGTAAAAGTACCTTCACGATGTGTGATCGATTTTTAGGGATGAAAAGCCGAGATCGGAACCAGAGGCAGTGAGACTGATCACAGACTGTGAAACACCCCCCACAGCTGTGGGACTGTCAGAGGGTCAAGTGCATGACGGTTCTTTACACTGGTGATTCTAGAGTTTATTGGGGTTCTAGGCAAAAACAGGTGCCCATCCACTCAGCATTCATCACCACCAGAGTTGGCCCAAAATTTTATGGGTCTTTTAAGCAGAATTTTATTTGGGGACCCTCACCCCCACACAAACCCATCCCCAACTACCCACAGAAGCAAAGCTAATATGACCAGGCTTGATCATTTCTGCATTATCCATCAAACACAACTATTATCATGGTTTACTAGAGTGCTGGAAAGAAATGAAACAAACCAACAGACAGTTCATGTAATTGTTTTTGAAATGCACAAAAGGGCAGAACAGTCACAAAATTTAACATAGGCGTATATATTATTTTTGCATAACAATGCAAAAGTTAAAACAGACACTATGAAATAAATTAACAGAAACTACCTGGTTAGAGCTAACAGCAGGTTACCAACCATAATACCTGTGGTCTCCACCTTAGCCCACAGACCTTGACTGAACCGAAGGCTCGTGTGATGCTTCTGTTCTCTATCACATCAAGAGTATCTCTCCACTCTGTATGCAGGGTGGACATCAGCACTGAAACTCTGTGAGCTAAATCACAGTAATTTGTTTACAGAGGCATGACTGACACCTAGAAGTACCTACACAAGACACATACACAATCCTTTTTTAATGTAACCCTCAAATTATGACTTTTGTGAGACAGGTGCTGAATTTATTCTTTCTTCTTGCCGTTACAATTATTAAGACAATTATAATTTGAGCGGGTGGTTGTGATGGCAAAATTAGTCCTTGTGGAAAAAGCGGTAAAGAAAAAGTTCAGCTAGAACATAATAAATACTGCATTTAACTCTAGTTCATCACTATGTATGTAGCCCCCAACATCACTGGATATGTAGGATGGCCAGATGGGTGATCAGATTTGAGTCTGTGCTGGCCGTGCTTGTGTGCTTGGCTCTGTCTGTGATTCTTGAAACTAGAAAGACTGCGGTGGTCATATTCTCGCATGTATGCGACTGTTGTAGAAACTTGTGGCTTTTCGATGCACTGACGTGTCAGCACTGTGGCCAAGCCACTTTACAGTTTGCATTCATTTCCGAAATGAATGAGCAACACTGACAACACCAAGCTTTTCTACTGGAGGTAGATTTTCTAATGTGTGTTTTTATGAAAAATAAAAGTTTGTATGAGCCTTATTATTGTATATTATCACCAAAACAAACAAACACAAAGAATCAATCAGCAGCAACAAAAGCAATTGCTGGGTCAGTCAGGAAAAACCTGTTTACATGAACATATTCAAATGACACATTAAAGCTCCCGATAAATACATAGATGCTCCAATTAGTGGAAATCATTCATCATCAGGTGATTGAAAAGTTCATACTACAGCAATGGAAAAAGAACTTTCTACCCACATTTGAGCTTTGAACAAGTATCTACAGAGACATCTCAGTGAGAACAGACTGAATATAATTGAGAGGTCCTGGAGACCTGTACTGGCATTTCTGAATTGGGAATAATTAGTTTGTATTTACATCTACTGGTTTTATCTTTCTACAGGTTTAATGCTGTCTCAAGGCTGTGGGGCTGTTGCTGTTAGATGTGCTTTCATTCAATACAATAACAAATATTAAAAAATACACACTTTATGTGTTTAGGTATTTAGCATGTGAAGTACAAATGTGTTTTTACCTGAATGCAACTTTCCAAACTCCAGGGCTAGCTAACACCTGTTTTTTGCTCACGTCACCCTCATAAACAGCAATGTGTGTCAAAAGTGATGTTACAACTGCACTTTAGTGTCATTTTGACCCATTCTGTTTTTTCCAGACCGGTCAGTATGATGCAGTTGGCGGGGATGTGAGCGTACAGTCATATCTGGCTTTACTGCCATTTCAAGCTTATAGCTGTACAGGAGAGGTTCCCTGGATATAAAGAGGAAGACGCTGCAGCTTGAAAAGATACGACTTCCTGGAGGAAACTGTCAAACTTCTTCAAATCCTATACCAGCGCTGATGAGGAGGTGGCCATGCCTATTGCTCAGGAGAAGACTGCACTAAATCTGGCACACCTTTAAGTCCAGGTAAAAGATGACGAGGCTGTGTGATTTCACAGTTGGCATGTGACATGTGATTATAAAGTAGGCTTTGTTGTTTTGCAATCTAGAACAGACTGTATACCTGAAATATTTACTGTTATTTCAGCTGCAGTTCTGTGTGGTAACCCCTTAATCAAGCCTACTGACCTTAGTTCAGCCACGCTCTGACCACCATTTAGTTTGAAATCTATCACAGCTAATGTAGGCTGACAATGAGTGGAAAGAAAGAAATAATTTATCAGTGTTTTAATTCTATAATCCCAAGAACGTTTCCCACAAGGTTATTGCTATGCTTGATTTAATTAACAAAAAGTCAAGACTATTTATTACTAAAAAGCACTGAATATGATGTAAAAGCATGGTGAGGTGAGAATCAACAATCAGAGGCAGGTGTGCCTCGTATGCTACTGTGTCCCTGGCATCAATCACTCCTCATACAGAAGCTGTGGGAGGATCAAGCACCTCGCTGAAAACTGTGAGCTACAGCTATGGAACAAACAAACCTGTTAATGGAATCACTAAAGTCAGAATGAAACTCGTTTTGCTTCTTTAAATGAATACAAACAGGACTTAATGAAGACTACAGACACAGTCACACCAAACTGACACCCACCAGCCAAACTCTGTATTCATTTATTCTACTTATAACCATATTTCTTCTGTCCACCCATCCATCTGGTTATTTGAGGTTGTGGTAGTTTATATTTTGTATAAAATCCTTTTAGGCTTATATATCAGTACATTTGGTGTAACATTTAAAACCAGGATGTGAACTGTTCTTTAAAAAAGTTGTAAGCTCCCCTTGAAAATTTGGTTTGTGAAATTGTGTTTGGGTCTCTAAAACACTGACAATTTACTGTTTTTTCTAGCTGCAACATTAGGCTGTTACTGATTAATTTAAGAGAATGATTCATCACCAACACACTTTAGTAATGATACCAGCATGAATGCTGCGCCCGTGAAGTGTAAAACAGAAAATAAACAAGTTAATGAATGTATGAAGAGCAGCACTCAGGAATCCAAGAGCTGTACTTGCTGAAGTCGTGTTTTCCATTATGACCATCGACATCTTCTTTTTTTCCAAAAAGGACGCCTCAAGCAAAAGGTGAATCATAGCCATTCAGAGCATAGACACAGCCTGTGTGTTTTATTGTTTTATAATGGAGTTTATTCTAAATGCAGACAGTAATTTACAAAGTCAGCATATTGAACCAATGCCTTAAACTGTATACTTAACTTTATATTTAGGTCATAGCTCAAGAAAGTAGAGGTTCATTATCTACAGGCTTCTTTTTCATCCACAGGAGTCACACCCTCCCAGACTAACTTTTGGCCATCTTGAATGAGACCGGGATTGTTTGTTAACATATCAAAACAGTGTTCCTGTAGCTAAACACTGATTGGAGCACCATAAGAATTTTTGGTCAGCTAAACTAAGATATACTAGGTATATTTAATCTAAAACACAAAGCTCATTTTTTTTGGCTAACTATAATAAATTAATGCAACTTACTTGTTGTAAAAAATTCACCCCAAAGTGAGACCGTGCAAATTTCATAGAAATACCCAAGAGCTACATCTCAGACTCTACAGGCTTCAGTTAGAATGTTAAATGTTAGAGTTAACTTGATGCCAGATGGTGGCACCTTATTTGGCTGCAGCTGCACTGGCTCCTGATAGTAAAAGAAATTTAATGTCTCAAATGCCCTTAAACTGGATCGTTTGGCTGTGAATCTGCTGGATGGTAAAGCCAAACTAATATACAACTGTCAGTCATTGGTAGCACTTTGTGAAACCAACAGTTTAGGAACTATACATGCAAGCACTCTGTAAGGTCTGCGTAGCTGGCTACACAAGCTGCATGAGCTATGATTGGTACATCAAGCAGTAAAGTCTCCTACCAGCACTGTCTGCTAGTGGAGTAGAAGAAGGTGGTGCAATAGAAAAATAGAAAGCATTGCAGTTGATGGAAGAGGGGGAGATCTCCCATGCAGGATGCACGCAAGGCCCCAAGACCTTACGTCCTCCTTGTTAACATCTGCACTTCTTGGAGAACAAACTGGACTACCAGAAGCTAAGACATGGCTAAATCCATCCATTCCAAGTGTTGCAATAATATTCTGAAGCTGTGCTCTTATTACCTGTAGTCGTCGTGTGTGCATTTAAACTTAAAAGAGCTTGTGCAAAAATACTGAAGTCATCTCAAGTCACAGCTCTTCACACACAGCGTTTTTTGTAAAAGCTAGGCTCTTCTACCTGACCACTGAATGTACTGTTATTATCATCACAGCTGTGCACATTCCCTGCAGTGAAAATATCAAGGAAGCCCTGAATACTCTCTACTGCCATCAATGACTTGCAAATACTGATCCAGATGGTGTTTTCATTGTAACAGGAGACTTTAATCAGGCCTGCATGAAAACAGTTCTCCCTCATTTCCATCATGTAGATTTTGCAACTAGTGAAAAGAACACACTGGACTTAGTCTATTCAAACATAAAGGAAACATTTAAGGCAGCACCCCTTCCTCACCTCGGTTCTTTGTGTGATACTGATTCCTACATACAAGCCCTTGCTAATCAGAGAAAAACCCACCATGAAGCAAGTGAGAATCTGGCCTGCAGGAGCATTGAAAGCATTACAGGACTGCTCTGCTTTGAATATGCTTACTGGGACATGTTCCTGGCAGCTGCAACTGACAATCAACATGCAAATGTGAATGAGCATGCCAAGTCTGTGTCTGCATATAGTCAGAAGTGCATGGAAGATGTCTCTGTCACCAGAAACATCATCACATACTGGACAACAATAAACTGTGAATGAGTAAAGAGATACATGCGATGCTCAAAGCACATAATGATGTGTTTAAATCAGATGACATTGTGGCACTCAGAACAGCAACAAGTCAACATGAATCATTCCATAAAAGCAGCCAAGCAAAACCACGGTACAAGAATACAGAAACTTCTCCAATGACCCTGTAAGTACCAGGTGAATGTGGCAGGATATCAAAGCCATTATGGACTCCAACCCTACTCACTCACCCTGTGAGAACAGTATGATCTTTTTTAATCAACCTAAACAAACATTTTGGGAGGTTCAAAGTGCTTAACAACACCTGTAACACCTGCCTGCACACCCTGATGTGCAGGCGTTTAGTCTTGAAACAGCTCATGTCTGGAAGACCTTAAGAAAAAGGGAACATAAAGGAAGCATTGGACCCTGAAAACATACCAGGATGGGCCCTCAAGGAGTATGCCAACTAATTAGCTCTGGTTCCCACAGAAATCTTCAACATGTCACTGAACAAGGCTGTCATAGCATCTTGTTTCAAGATTGCTGCCATCATTCCAGTACCCAAAAATACCCACAGTCACTCATCTTAATGATTACTGCCCTGTAGCACTCATCCACATAATGAAGAAGTGCTTTGAGAGGCTGGTAAAGGACCACATTGTTTCTGACTACCTCCTGCATTCAACCCATTCTGGTTTGTTTACTGCCCATATCACTGCATAGAAGACACCATGCCCTCTGTGCTGCTTCTAAGCCAGGCACATCTAGAGGAGAATAAAATACATGCAAATGCTGTTCATGGATATCAGTTTAGCAGTTAACACCATCATTCCACAACACTTGCATAAACGGGTTTACCTGTGTAACTGGCTGTTAGACTGCCTCACCAGAGCCCAGTTTGTTTGGGCAGGTAAAAAAATGCCTCTGGCATCATCTCCCTGAGCTGCCATCAGGGCCGCGTCCTGATCCCACTGCTGTCCACTCTGACGACCCACAACTGCTGTGCCAGATCAACCACTAATAACCCTGAGGCCTGCTACTGTTTACAACAGTATTGTTTACAACACACTGTTTACAACACATGAGGCCTCATGTGAGATAATGACAGCTAGGCCCATGCAGAGAAAGTGAGCCAGCTGGTGGACGAGTGCAACACTAAAAACTTGACTCAAAATGTTGAAAAACAAAAATTAGTAGGACGCAGCAGAGTCACACTTGGTGGTCAGCAGCAAAAAGTTCCTGAGTGGACAGATAACAGCCTGGTCATTTCAAATTGGAGCAGAAATTAGTTTTTGTGCTGATTGAGGAAAGCTCACCTCTCCCCACCCATTTGCAACATTTGCAGCATCTGCAGCAGAGCAGCTAGATTCTGCATCAGCTTCTTTCCCCCAGCCATCAAGCTGCTGAATTCTCAATAAGTCCCCTCATCACTGACACACACATACACTCACTCACACTGGACTGACTGATCCTGGAGTACTCAATATGTTCAACACAGGTTTCTATCTATGAAAAAACAAAAAACAAATATGGCTTGTTTGGAAGGATTGCCTCTTCTCTCTAAGAAAAACATGGCAACAAAATTGCATCTGAACAAGCCACAGGACTTCTGGAACATCCTCCTTTGGAAAGACGAGATCAAAGTGGAGATGTTTGGCCACAATGTCAGAACCAAACACAGAATATCAGCACAAGTACCTCACACTGTCAGCCCCGTGGTGCAGGGTTGATGATTCGGGTGTTTGTTTTGCAGCCAAGGGACCTGGGAACCTTGCGGTCATTGAGTCGACCATGAACTTCTTTGTATACCAAAGTATTCTAGAACAGACAGTCCAGACCTCAGCCTGATTGAAATGCTTTGGTGGGACCTTAAGAGAACATAAATGACCAAACCACAAACCTCAATGAACTGACGCAATGGAAAACTGCAAAAACCTTTGTTTTCACATGACTGTAGTATTTGAAACCCTGTAAATGAATTAAAGTGTTGGGCAATCAAAATAAGTGACAAAGGTTTCTGCTAACTTTTCAATGTAATTTTTATGATGCGTTAATTTTGCATATATTTGTAAGCACAGCCAACTCGCATTAATTTCAATTAATACCATTGTAATTAATTTACAGTTTACTTTCATCTGAAGGACACTGATCAAACTGCTCTCGTATTTGTTCCTTCAGGAATTCATCCTGTTGAATTAGTGAATTAGCAATTTATTCACTGGTACTTTGTCTGAAATATACAGATCATCTGATCAATCATTTATTATCTCTCTCACATACACACACACACAACATGCCACTGCTTGTTTATGATTCAACCTAGTACACTCTTTTTATCATGCTTCCTGTCTCGTAACCTGTTTATTTAATCTATCTATACTCCTGTTATTGTTTCAAATAAGACAGGGTGTAACAGGCTGCAGCAATAAATGTACCCCTCTGCTACGCTGCTATATTATATGTGCTAATACACTCACAAGGTGTTTTCTCCACCTCTTTCTTTTGTGTGCAGACAGCTGCATCATACAAGAGGAACGCTCGATACTGTAGCTTCACAAACAACGTGAACTATTTATTTGACTGCCTGCAGAGACGTGTGATCGTGTTGCAGGTCTTGAACTTATAAAACCCACGAGCAAACCGAGTTGGAGATGTAATAAACAATGTAGGACCACACTCCACAGCGGCTCAGGCAATACATATCCACTTTAGTATGCTACTGAGGACGCGCACATTACCAATTTAAATGTTGCCTTGGCATGGCAGGCTACAGGCGTACATGGAAAACAAATATACTGACTGTTCTTTAGGTCTGTTATTTCAAATCTCATTATGCCCTGCCTGGAAGAAAACAGCTCTGACCATCTATGGCCACAGCTCAGAGACCTTGGAGATTGCAGCTGCATCTGCGCGGCTTTCTGTGCAACCCTTAGTGAATACATCCATGTGCAAAACCGTAATTAGACGTGCCTTCCAAAGTCAATTCTATTTCAAAGGGCTCCTAGGGGAGATATTACGCTACACGTAAACCCATGGCCCCGGCCTCAGTCACTCCTAATTACATTCCAAATTCAATCAAGTGGAAACAAACAGCAGCAGTAACAATAAAAAAAAAAAAGGTTTGAGGCAGACTGGTTCTGCTTTATGAGAGAAAAAAGTGACAGACTGACACCGATTTGTGATCCTGTACTTAAAATGCATCCTGAAAAGAAAAATGCAGAGGAGAGGTATCAGCTCGAGCTGATTGAAATTCACCTGACGAATGTTTAAGGGGGAAACTGTGACACCAAATGTCTGTGAATGAAACAAGCAAGGAGTAAAAGACGAGTGATAGATGTGTTAAGAATGGCTAACCTTGAATCAGAACAGTGAAAAGTGAGAGAAGAGATGGATGGAGATGGAAACGGAGAGAGAGAGGGAGGAGAGAGCTGCAGGCTGCAGAGACAGGGACTGGGGTTCAGACTGAAATGTCAGATGAGTCAGAGGCATTCTGGGAAGACGCTCCTGTTTAATATGTCTCCACAGTCTGCCATGGAGGCTGAAAATTTACAATGACACCATTGCCATAATAACAAGCACCTGCAGCCACGTTGTGAAGAAGCTGTCTGCTCCGAATGAGCGGCGAAGTGACATTGATTAACCCTGACCGCCTGTAACACCAGATAACTGATGTGGAGAGGGTGCCACGGCGATTTAACCTTAAAATCCTGTGCACATCCCTCAAACGCGCGGACACTCAATAACCTGTGCTTCTCAGTTATGGCTACTTATTTACACTTTCTGAGAGCCAGCACAGATCTGCCAATCCAAACACTGAATGATGAGCACGGCTGTGAAAAATCACTGAGGGGGAAAGCTGTAGAAGACAGACAAGCACCTTTTGGAGTCATGCTGTGAGAGCTGAGGCAGAAACACATGCAAGAGGGACCAGAACATCTTTATCTCAAGATGGGTGTGCGACCTGCAGATTATCAGAGTATCTGTGTCGTCTTGCGGATAATTAGAGGAATGATTATCTCTGAGAAAGTAAAAGCAAAGTGTGAAAATCTGATCCCAGCTGGCTGGTAACACTAGAGATGTTTATTTCTGTCCATGGTGCTGTGCGCGTGTGAGTGAGACCAGTGGGCCGGGGGGTGGTAAGATGAGGAGAATGGAAAGTGTTTTGTGGTCAGATGCAGGCGTGTGTGTGTTTCTGTGTGTGTGCACATCTAAATAAAGTTGCCGCTGATCCCACAGGCACCCCAATCGCTCCAGCTGTGACGGTGGTAAATAGACATGGGATCTAAGTGTTTGCTGTGGCAACATGTGAGAGCAGCGTGGAGGCTGAGCTCAGCGGGAAGCCTCCCCGTCACTCTGATCCGCTCTGACATCAAACACGCGCATACGCACATGTGACGCTGCACAAAAGAAACACACACACACAGAGAAATACAAACACACATCCTCCGTACAGTGGCGGCATCTCTTCTCATCCCAATAATATTATCTTACTGAGTGCTGAATGGCTCCCTCCATGACAGTGAGTCGCTGAGAAAAATTGCACGCAGACGGATGGGTGGGGGAGAAGAGGGGAGGGGGCCACAGCAGACTTCACTGCTCTGGTTTAGTCACGACTCCTCTGCCCAACAGATGAGCATGAGCAACAGGGCGAGCGTGTGTGTGTGTGTGTGTGCGCGCATCTCCATGGAGCTGGCCCCCTGCCCCTCCTCTCCACCGCTTCATCGCTCAGACTCCAGCATACCACAGACCTGGTTGCCAAGGTAACCTCTTGTGTTGATGGGTTCACCTCTGTGTTAATCACCGGCTAGCAATAATGACCAAAGGATGCATGGTGTGTGTGTGTGTGTGTGTCCTTGTAAGGTCGAGTTTAAGGCTTAGGTTAGAGCCACAATAAGAGCTTGGATTATTCATTTAGCTGTGATGGTTAAAGAAAGGAACCACTGTCCTCACAAAGGTAGTACAAATACGTGTGCGAGTGAGCCTCTCCGCAACATACAGATGTGAGAGACATCTTTTTCCCTTTTCCCTGAATAGCAGCAAAGTTAAAAATCAATAAGACAGCAGCAAAGGAGAAGCTCTGAAACCAATCGATCGATTTTCTCTGCAGAGTTTGTGTTTTCTGTTTCCATATCCACAACAAAAGAAATGTAGTCTAGTTTTTCTGCCTTAAAAAAACAACTATATTCAAATGTCTCTACTGCAAACATGCAGATCATTAAACTTGGTATATTATGGACGATTAATTAACATTAACGCAATTTGTCAGCTGGGATGGGCTCCAGACGCCTGGAGAGATAAGTGGTTGAGGCAACAGGTGGATAATTTCCTCTGTGTTATGTATAAAATCCAGCTCAGCCTGATGCAGATTAGCAGTGAAAAAAAAAACAGCTAAACTAAACTAAAAATCTCTAAACTTAAGTGCAGCGTTCAGATCCTTG
Source organism: Haplochromis burtoni (assembly GCF_018398535.1). Lineage (NCBI taxonomy): Eukaryota > Metazoa > Chordata > Actinopteri > Cichliformes > Cichlidae > Haplochromis > Haplochromis burtoni. The sequence goes on from NW_024582505.1 coordinate 1,312,945, forward strand.
CACTTGTCCTTCAGTCATTTTTTTGTCACTTTAAGCTTTTATTTGATCTCAGATGGAAAATTGTTCTTTTTAAATCCTCTGTGTTTATCCTGTGATTGAGAATATTACATGTATTATTATATTACTTATGTTGAATATGTTGAAGCTAGGCAACAATATATAAAGTGATAAAGACCAGTAATATCTCTACAACAAATGTACACGTTAATGCAAATGTTATAAGTGTGTTATTATGCCTAATACTAGTACTTATAATTACATATTTATGCTGGTAGTTTTTGTACTTTTACCTGTAGTAACATGGAAAAGAAGGTTTTCATGTGGATCTTACATTGTTGTTGTGGAATCTTGGCTCTTTCTTTTACAATATCAGTTCAGCTGAGTTGAGTTTGCATGCATTTGTTTATGCACAGCTCTCTTAAAGTCCCACCACAGCATTTCAGACGTAGTGCGATCAGGATTTTTACTGGACCATTGCACCATTTTGATTCTTTTCTTTTTTCAGCAATTTTGTTGTAGATTTTCTGCAGTGCTTGGAATCATCGTCCTATTGCACAACCCAAGTTTTAGATGTCAAATTGATGACCTCACATTTGACTCTAGAATATTTTGGTACACAGAGGCGTTCGTGGTGGACTCAGTGACTTCAAGGTTTCCGGGTCCTGTGGCAGCAAAATAAACCCAAATCATTGCCCCTCCCCCACCACACTTGGTAGTTGGTATGAGGTGTTTGTGCTGATATGCTGTGTTAGGTATTCTGTAATTGTGGCATTGCGGTCAAACATCCCTACTTTGGTCCAAACAACATTGTTCCAGAAGTCTTGTGCTTTGTTCAGATGCAAGTCTTCTTTTTTAGAGAGAAGAGGATAAATATACAGTTAAATTCACATAGCGAATAGAATAGAATAGGATAGCCCTTTATCATTGTACATGTACAAATGAATGAAATTATGGAATTTATTTTCTTTTTCCAAAGTGCCAAAATGTCTGCTCTTACAGAGGTGCTCACACTTGTTAATGAAGTGCATTTTCACCACCCTACATCACATCTGCTGTATAAAAATCTAACACCTCAACACTGCTAATTTGGGGTAGCTGACTTAAAAAAATAGCAACGCATTTTGCTCGCTCACATTGTGTTTTTTTTGGCAATTGTAAACATGATCAAGATGGGTTCTTTTTTTCTGGAATATCCGTGGATGCTTTATCACATCAAAACAGCCAAAACAACCAACAACCAAGGCAAGCAAGCCACAGGCACCTCATTTGGTTTGCCAGGAGCGTGTCAAAAACCTTGAAACACTGAGTAAGAGAAGGAGAAAAGAGCCAAATCACTTTGATGACAGCTACTTCTGTTTAGTTAATATTCTGGATACACACATGCACGCAGCAAAACAGAGAACAGAGGAGAGCAACACAACAACAGGAGAGACTCACACCAGACTGAAAGTCAACACAGACAACACAAGCAGCAAAGATTCATATGTTGTGTAGCACAATGAATGCTATATTTTCATATTGCATTGTAAATCACCAATTAGTGGCAACAGTTGCTAATGTTAGATAAACCTTTTTTGAGATCACCTACTCTGACAAGTTAAAATAAAATCAGTTTCTGAGATTTTCATGTATGAAACCATTTGAATCTGTGCATCCTGAGTGCATCCTGAGACTGTCATCTATTAATCTGTCAGTCCAGCTTACTTACATACTGTATAGATGTTACATAAAAAATATTTTAGGGTATGACTGTGCGAATTTCTCTGTTTGAATATATTTATTACCAGTATATAAGCTGAAATTCAGCTATGTTTTACCTTTGTGAGGAGTCTGAAATGAGCACAGAGCAGCAGGCACAGTCTGCCTGTGAAGACAGTATGTGGGTGGATTGAGAAATGCTGCATCTCTGCACACATGCAGAGCGTTGACACTGACATCTGCTCCATCTGCTGCCCCTGCCACTTCAGCACAGACTTTACAGTGACGGAGAGAGGAGTGAGACACGTGCTGGGCGAAACAGGTGAGGAGTCTGTTCAGCTTCACTGCCAATGGAAGACTGGGGAAAAATACCTGCTCAATTCGGCTTGAAAGGGGCTAATTAACTTGATCATTTCTTACTTCAGCACACTTGATGAATCAGACTTGTTGCAGACTTTTCCTGAAAAACGTCATCTGCTTGTGTTGTCTTCGTACACCTCCATCTTTGTAAGCCACAAGTAATCCAAAGCCAGTGACAGACTGGTGCACACATCACTGAAAATGAGCTAAAGCTGTTGGAACAAATGTAACACCTCTGCCACCTCAACCTGACACAAATCACATCCCTACAGTTCAAAAAGCTGAACTAAACCAGAAGGAAGAGCTTGTGCAAAGGATAAAGCGGCAACAGCACCGTTTACATATTAAATTAATGAGCAACATTTATTCAGATGATGATTGGGTAGAGCTTGAAAAAAAAAAAAAAAAAGATTCTGGAATAATCCAGAATGTAAAAGCCAAAAATTAGCCAAACTGTCAATATTAACACATTTTAAGTGTAAATGATATTTTACTATTAATGAAGACATATCTAGTACCTTTTCCAGATAAGAATTTCCAGCAGACCAATTTCTTTATGTAGTGAATTTTAAAGGCCAGTATATAGCTGCCTGTTTCATACTATTCATTAATTTTTTCTCCTGTTCTCAGATAATAAATTTCTCAGCGTGTCACATATGAGACCAGCTTGGCTATGTAAGATATATTCACCAGCCGCTTTGTAAGGTACACCTGTTCAAGAGCTTGTTACTGCAAAAGTTTAATTGTCCAATCACACGGCAGCAAATGAGTGCATTTAGGCACGTCGCCATGGTTAAGACGATCCATTGAAGTACAAACAAGAATGAAGGAAGTGTCTGAGTGTTTCAGAAACTGCTGATCTACTTGGATTGTTCAACACAACCATTTCTAGTGTTTATAGAGAACGATCTGAAAAAGAGAACATTTCCACTGGTTGAAAATACCTTGTTGATGCCAAAGGTCAGAGGAGAATGGCTTTGGGCTAACAGAAAGGCAACAGTAACTCGACCATTCAAACAACCATTGCCCAAGCCACAATTGGTGCTGGAACTTGAATGGTAGGGTCAGAACTTTGCATAAATGACATGAAAACATGGATCCATCCTGCCTTGTATCAGTAATTCTGGCTGTGCAGTTACTTGAAGAACTACAAAAGTCGCATTGTCTCAAGAAAATCACCTATATCCTTCAAGACCCATCATGCCTCAAATCATCTCAAATTGGTTTTCTGGACTTAGTTCATTGTACTCAAATGGTCTCCACAGTCACCAGATCTCAATACAATATACAGCCTTACTTTAAAAGTCACAAAATTCAGCATTTAATTATGTGCCTAAATCGCAGACAGAATGAGCACCAGTTTCCACTCTGCGGAGAAAAAAAAAAAAAAAAAGAGTTGAAGCTTTAGACGGAAAATAAAAGGCAAAGAGGAAAGATCAAAGTCTAGTTTTTCGAGGCTGGGTGGAACACATTCTCCAGTAAAGACACAAAGTTGACATGAGAAAAACTGTATTGAACGAAATAAGCAATTTCACTCTGCTGCCTCTTGTTTTGTTTTGAAACCTTGATTTTAGAAGACTTGTGGAGGCGTAACAAGTTTTTTCTCCTTCACATCCTCTTAAATTTTCTGCATTTCAGTACAGACGCCTCTCCGCAGTCATCAAAGGTTGAATGTGCAGTTATAATCAGGCCGTTAGCCGAGGCTGATGCGGCGGTTGCTCTCTGCTCCGATAAGCCTGCCAGAGGCCGGCGGTCTCCTGCCTGTAATACATTCGTCACAGTTTCCCCAAGACACATGAGCGAGCCCCACACAAATGAAGACTGAAATATCTGCTTCCGTTTGTCTGCGTCAGAGAAGAGCATCGTTCACCCTTACTCAGCAGTATTCTGTCTCAATTTGAAGAATCTGCAATGAGGTGTGAATGCCTCTCAATAATATACTCGTCATTCCTCTGCCAAGGGAAAAGCAGAGGTATACTTTCAGTGCTTTTTGTCAGCAGGAAAGATCACAAAATCTAGAGCCAAAGATCATGTAACTGGGTAGAGAGATGGAACCCCAGCCTGAGGAAGAACCCATTAAATTCTGGCACAGACATACATGAACCAGTTTAAAGATATGACAAAGGACATTGTTCTTTCTATTTGTGTAACTGTTGAAAGAAATCTACAATAATGTATTTATTATATGAGAAATTCTAAAGTGAAATAAATTCTGATTAGCTTTTATTGAAGTTCCTGAAACTATTTGCAAAATTAAATCAATCTTGCATAGACTGACTCTGCACATTTCTGTGGTTTCTCTTCTTCGAGTTTGCCTCAAACTTATTTCAGCAGATCCAACTTAATTAAAAGGAAGATAATCATTTCAATTAGCAGTAATTTATATTTGGAGGTAAGGCTCTTTTTTGTGACCTACCAGTCTGTTTCGGTATAACCTTGTATGTGTAAGCATTTAAAAAAAAAAAAAAAGGAGGTAGTGACATGGATTTGGGTTGCCAAGCAGCTTGAAGATGCAACTGTAAGCAGGCTAAAGATATTATTCTGTGCCCCCCATGCCCTCCTGACACCCCAAGTTCTCATATGGGGACATTAAAATTTGATATTTCTGCACCTTATACTTCATTCTGCTTAACAAAGTCTTTTATACTTTGTCAAATAACGGCAGCTTTATTGTGTTTTACTTTAAACTAAACTGTCCCCATGTGAGGACAAACAATCCCCAAATAGCTAGGTGAAATAAAAAAATCAACCCCAAACAAAAGCTGTGGGATGGAGACTTGACTGATACACAGAAGTAATCGAGTAATCGAGTAATCGAGTGACTTTGATTTTATTGTCTGCATTAATTAAAACTACATCCAATCTAACAGCCATGACATCCTGAAGAGGATGCTGCTTATTATCATTTTAACCCTCAGTGCTGCAGTTATGTGGCTTGTGCCAGTTATACAATTTTCACCTCTGCAGCTTTCCAAAAAAATTACAATGAAATTATGTTTTCTTTTTATACTCTTTCCCCCATGAAAGCAGCATTTGATGACTTCTTCCTCAATGATGAGTTTTGACACCTCAGTAAAAACCAATAAAGACATGGTTAGACAATCATTAGAATAGTTTTTGTTTTTCCAGGAGCAGTTAAATGGGCAGAGACCACTCACACCAACATCTGATTAAAAAAAACAGTTACCTTGCTCTATAAGCAGCCCTGAAAAACCACTCTTTTCATAAAAGAGCTCCTTTCATCACTTGTTTTTTGCAAATGCAAACGGATCTCCACTAGGAAGTACAAAAACAGCTAAAAAAAAAGATTTGAAGTAAATATTCATGTTATAAATATAATTTTACTATAAAATTTACTGAATTGTATGGTTTCGACAAGCCTCACATTTATGACCAAATGGTGCTCCGATTCCTAATTTCACTAAATGAATCCGCTTATTAATTCAAACCTACAGTAAACTAAAAAGTTACCAAGAATTTTAATCCAAGCGGCTCTTTTACAGTTTAAAAATATCAACATGTACATCAGGTCATTTTCTAACACTTTATATCAGGAGAAATAAATACATCATTTTAATACAATCCCCTGTTCTTCTCACAATTATACAAGACTTGAGTACATTTAAACTAAAAACACACAATAACAAATGTTATAATATAACAAGCAGCAACAATCTGAACGTCTTACAAAACTTGAGCTGACAACATTACAAGATTAAAAACAAACTAAACACTAACCACGATCGAACTTCCCACTGTGGTCAAACACTCCTACGCCTTGGTGATGTAACCCTCTTTGATTAGGAAGTCATAGATCTTGCGAGTCTTGTTGACGTCGATCTTGATCAGCGCCCGCGCCTGCGCCAGCCGCAGCCCGCCCTGCCGTCTGCACTCGTTAAGTAAAGCTTGTTTGTACTCCAGGTAGGCGCCCGGTACCAGCCGCACCACCTGACACAGCTACAACCACAAAATAAACACAGGGTTTAGAAACGGAGGGAGTAGCTTTAAAAAACAAACACACCGGTAAATACAGTGCTAAAGTCTTGAGCCAACTCTCATTTCTTTACCTTTTTCTACGAAAATACGTGAAGTGATTTATGTATTTTTCCAACTTGGGCATGCTTTTATTCCAATGGCAGTGTATTTGGTAGAGATGGACCGATCCGATATTACGTATCGGTATCGGTCTGATACTGACCTAAATTACTGGATCGGATATCGGAGAAAAATAAAAAATGTAATCCGATCCATTAAATATCACGAAAGCACCTCACAAAACTTGCAACACGCCGTAACTCACCTCAGAACGTTAGCACGTCGGAGCAGTATGCATCACGTGATAGAGCGGCTGTGGCATGCGGGACCTGTCGGTGGTCTGGATAGCATGTGGAGCTTCGCTAGCAACCCGGCATTTCATCTCCGACAAAGTTATCCCCGAGAGAAGTAAAGCAAGTGTGTAAGTCCATCTCTGAATGTTTGTAAAGCATTCCTGCGTTAAGCTTAACGAGCGACTGCCTCTCGCTGCTGCTACTTCAATCATGAAACTGCTTAATGATCAGCTGATCGGCTTTTCTGTCGCGAGTCCGTCTCTCTTGTTTGTTTTTGGCCCACTTTGCACCAGAAAGAGGAAACCAGCGGCTGAACAACAGCAGCACGTTTAAGCTTGATCAGCTGTTGTTAGAATTTATTTAATATTACTTTCTACACCAGGATCTTTTTCTACGTAGCTGACGGCTGGTAACTGTGCAGGGGCGGATCTAGCAAAGTTTAGCCAGGGGGGCCGATAGGGCATTAACAGGGAAAAGGGGGCACAAAGACATACTTTTCTTTCTTATTCTCATTTAAAATGTCTAGCTTTTAATAAATAATTATCTGAATCTTACACCCAAAGTTTTAATCTGATGTAAAATGTATAGAAGTCCATTACTGTATATAGTAACTATTAAGTCTAATATACCCTAGTAAGCTATAGTACTTTTTCCTTTGGGAAGGTACCATCTGTGCAGTCTGCAATTTTGTTGAAGAAAGATGTTGAATCTATTTAATATTTCTTGAAAAATAATTGATTTCTGTGCATTTTTTTTCACACTGCATCAAATTAAGGTTGATTACGTTGATTAAGCATCATGAGGTGGAGCGTGAGGGGTGGTTCCCTATTTTTTATTTATTTATTTTTGTTGTTGCTGGGAGTTGGAACCCTATTAGTTAGGTTGCTTAATATTTACGCTAAGTACTCTTTAAAATACCAGAATAGGGAGGATGGTGTAGGTTTAAGTTTATTAGATTGATCAGTATTGCTGAACTATGAAATTTTTTTTTTTTGCATACAGGTATAACAGAATAGCTTTAGTGTAGTTGTTGTTTTAAACTTGAGTATGAACTTATACAAAATGCAGCAAGATATTTAAAAAACAGTTTTGTTGATTAAAAAACACTATATCGGATTCATATCGGTATCGGCAGATATCCAAATTTATGATATCGGTATCGGTATCGGACATAAAAAAGTGGTATCGTGCCATCTCTAGCGGTATTGATCTCTGAGATTGTCAAGCTGGAAAAATTAAGACAATCACATGCTTTCAGATAATATTCCACGATGGATCCAAATCTGACTGTACTTTTCTGTGTTCATAATTCCATCACTTCTGATAAGATTCCCAACACCACTGTCCAAAATGGAGATCCAAACCATGACAGAGGGAAGTCATTAAGAGAGGCCAGGGCCATGTTGTTGACATAGATGTGTAAGCAGATGACTAATGAGACACGACTTAACGCATATTGACCCTTATTCCATCTGCGCGACCATATCTTTACCTCCTTCTCCCGCTCGTTGAGCTTCTCTGTTCCCGGCAGTCCGGTCAGGTTGAGAGGTGGGGCGCTCCGCCTACCTGTTGCTGTGGAGCAAAAAATTTCTACAGTCAAATGGAAATTCAGCACCACAATGTTAGCCAACCCTTCAGAGAACATAATAGCAGCCTGGCAACATGCAGTTAATTCCTTTGCATCGAAGAGACGGGCGAACAAATATTTACGCTGTGCAAATTGTGTAAATATAGCCATGTGGGAGTGTGCGTCCCATTTGTGCTCTGGAGGTTAGGGAAAGGCAGTTAATTTGAAAGGGAAACAAAAATAGCTAGGAAAATATGCAAGCAGGGGGCTATTTTTGAGCAGATAAATGGAGAAGTTGTTTGCATTAATGTGCCGGGAGCCACGGAGAGGACAGAATACATAAGGAAAGGTGGAAAGAAACGCCGTACCTGACACTGTGATTGTTGTGACAGCTGGAGTGATTCCAGCATCTCTGCAATCATTAAGAAAAGTGTTATTATCTTGGCTGCCATGTTTATATATGTACACACACACACACACACACACACACACACACACACACACCCCTGGGCTTTTGTTCACTACTCTGACTCCAGGATCATCAGCCAGAAAAGAAGAATCATAGCATTCAAGGTTTTTTTTAAAAGGTAGAATAATTGGAAGAACTTGGATAACATCCAAAGAAAAGGATGAAAACAAGAGGAGCAGCGACCCATTAAAAGGACTAAAAATACAGCAGAGACTGTGGTGTAAGCGAGATGCTCTATAATACAGCTCGATTCATCTCAGCATGAACAGTGCTGGGAGTGATGACAGAGGTCAGCGTCTCCGGAGAGCGCGGCTTCACCAGCCCTTCTATTACACGCTGGGCTACAAGCGGGGAGTTTAGAGTCTTACATTGCAGCCTGTTTGCTGAGCCACTGCTGACAGGCTCTGCCATCCTGGATGTACTGCAGCACGTCACACAGCATGGTCCTCTTCCTCCGCTCGTCTTCACGCATTCGCTTCACCCGCTCGTACACCTTGGCACCTATTGCACAGAAAGGTGAACAAAGAGCGTACAAAATTAGGGCTGCGACTCGAAACTGCTACGCTGTTTAGGCCATAAAGTATCAGAAACTGCCAAAAATGTCCTTTACAATTTCGCACAGTTCAAGCTAACACCCTCACATGTCTTACTCTGCTGGATCAACAGTCCACATACCAAAGAAAAGCCCTAGGAGCCTGTGCACTTTTAGTCTTTCCGTGGCACACATTAACAAGCTGGTCCAGGATTAAAATTCCAAAAATGATCCAAACACTGTGAGTGTTCTGCTGGTGCAGCAAAAAATAATTGATTTGAACTGAACTAAAAATAAAGTGCAAGCCTGAATATAAACACATTTTCCTGCTTATGCACACAACTTTAAAATGAAGTTTTTGTTCAGGGGAGGAGGGAAAGAAAAGGTCAAACTTGACTCACTGCAGAAAGACTTGATCCCTGCTTTCCTGTACTCCTGCAGCCTGCGGATCTCTCTCCTCAGCTCAAACTCCACTGGAAACAAAGAGAGAGAGAGATGAAGGCAGTTAAAAGCAAACCTGTGCAGACTGTTGCAGAGATCCCTGAACTCACTTTCACACAGCTGCAGCTCACATTTCATTTAGCACAATGAGTAAGCATTTTGTGCTTCTCAGAACAGTTTCATACAGCATTCATAAAAAATTAAATCAACATCTGGGAACTGGACGGCTCGAGGACTACTGAGAAAGACACAAAAGAAAACATCAATGTCTGAATTGATTACTGGACTTTTTATGACTTTCATGACATGAGTAACCCCCCCCCCAAAAAAAAAAAACAACATTTAGAAGCATCAAGCTCCATTACATATTTTTAGTATCTCATATTCAGATTAGTACATCTATGGCCGATATAACACCATCAATTAATCTACCAAGCTTCAGACTGTGGGAGGAAGCCGGAGTACACAGAAAACCTACATGCACAGTATTCAAACTCGACAGAGAAAGGCTGCAGTAGACCAGGAGATCTGAACCAGCAACCTGTTTGCTGCCCAGGACTCTAATTTTTCCAGGTTTGAACTGTTTTATTATTGTTTATCTAGGTCATTGTCTTTTTGTATCACCTAGCCTCTCCTGAACTTTGGGTTATGAACTGGTGTCCTGATTTTTTTTGATACATTAGATACAAACAGGGACAGCAAAGCCCCAACAAGCTTTATTTGTGTGCGCTGCTTTTCAGGACACTGCCAAGGAATTGTTACGGGACATCCAGCTGGCCTGTTGCAGACTGCTTTCATTCACAGACACATGAACACGGATTTCAGCAGACTGTAGAGAATCCTGCAGGCTTTGATGTTATCCTGGTGTCTTTTTCCCCCCTCCTTTTTAAGCAATGGACTTGTTCTCACTGTGAACTTTGCAGCACGTCCACCTTTAGGGACAGTCCTGAATTTTCTTCATGCATGGACACTTTGTCCTACTGTGAACCAATTAACAGTGTAGTTTTAGCTTTGTGCAGCTCTGCAATGATTTGTCTGCAGTCCTGAAAAAGTTGTTGCAATAGATGCACGGTTCACATCAACCGTAAGTCCTTGACCATAAGAGCAGGTCTTTCTAGTATCCTGAGTTTTTTTTTTTTTAAAGAAATCACTAACCTGCGCTATGACTGACTAATTAGTGTGGTTCAAAAAATAACGTTATCAGTTTAGTTCGTATATCCATCTTCCACTTATCCAACGCAGGGTCACTGGGTGCTGGAGCCTAACCTAGCTGCAGGGGGTACACCCTGGACAGCTCACCAGTTTTGTGCAGAGCTAACAGCGAGAATGTGTTGCTCAATAACTGTGAAAGCGATTTTGATTATACTACATGTTACGAGTAATCAATCGATTAAGAAATCCTGGTTGTTCCAAAGATTAGTTACGATTTTTCTTGTAGCAGGATTAGCGTTCAACTTGAAGGTTAAGAAGACTGAAACCAACCTAATACATGCCTGTTTAATCTAACTGTGTGCTGGCTGTCGAACTGCAGCCAGAGCAGACTTAGCTTAGTTTAGCATAAAGATGGTAAACAAGTGGAAACAGCTAGCCAGGCTCCGTCCAACAGTTATGTAAAGAAAAAGAAAAAAATCCAGTCAGCACTTCCAAAGCTGACTAATTACCTTAATATATGTGAAGTGTAAAAATAAAAATCTGCTGTTTAAAGAGATGTAGGTGCTTGACTATTTCTGTGCAATGAACTGCAACTTCCTGGAGTCCCTGCTGGTTGCCAGGAAACTGCAACTGTCTGTGAGATGCCAATTTAAGAGATATCCAAATGACAGCAGAGGTTCAAAAACTTGATAAGCCTGTGTCAAGAAGCATTGCTGACTAATGAAGACATTTCGTGTTAGAATTTTCTTTAATTTGTACACAGACATAGTGGAAACGTGGGAATCTCTCAGAGAAAAACAGGAAGGAGTCTGGCATTACCTTCCCACAAAGATTAAAAATAACCTCCCTTGACGCTGCGATCGTCTGTGCGATGCTGAGACAGTGTGGCAAAAACTGGTCAAATCGATTCTCTGTGTTTGTGACTGTTGCTTAAATTGCACGTAACCCTGCCATGTGAACTCAGCCAGATACTAACATGCGTGACTTTCGATGAATTTGTCATGTTCAATTGGTCCAACCACTCTGGCAAATCTTCTCATGACATCATACAGCTCCTGCACCTCCTTTGGGTAGCATCGCTCCAGCACTACCGGAGACAGAGAGACGAGAAAGAGAGAGAGATGTGAGTAGGCAGGCAGATACAAACAAATATAAAACAGAAATATGAAAGAAAAATATCCCCAGCAGACACTTTTAGACGTGAGCAGTTTTTTTTTTTTACTGCATTCTAGGTGAAGTAATTTGGTTTCTTTTTTGCAGTTAACCACCAGAGAACAGCCGTCAACTTGCAGCTCTGCATCAATGCTGTGCATATAGGCATGTAAATATTACCAACATTTATCACAGTCACCCTGTAGATGCACCGCTATGATTCTCTGAAGCTGGTGCAAGGGGAGAATTTGCATCCTGTAGCTACTAAATGGCCTGTATGGTCTCTCAGCATCCACGCAAACAGTGCTTAACAGATTTATCTAACCACAACCCAATGTAAGGCTTATGGCATAGCTGCCCTGAAGTAACAATACTGTTAGTTACCATCATTTATTCATGTTCTTGTAGGGGTTAACTGTACAGTAACCGTTCTTGTTCTGACAGGTGAACACACCTGTCAGCAAAAGGATTTCACACACATTTCTTTATTACACCTTCTTGCAACTGTTTCTTAATTTCTTACAATTTACACTACTCTCTTGCACATCTCTCAGTCTCACCGTTTACTTTTTGTTAACTTAGCTTAGCTGTTAGCTTAGCTTGTTGTTTTTCTTTAACCACTGTTGTATGTATGAAATGTTTGCACTCTCTCACAGTATAAGGCTCTCTCTGTGCACCCGTGGCACTTTTATTATGTTGTTTATTTTCTGTAGACTGTACCACTTTTAATCTTGATCCTGTTGCTGTAACACAATATTTCCCTTGCGGGACGGAGTGACTAACTGTAAGCAAGAAGTAGCAGCTCTTTGATCTAAATTAGATTTTTAATGCTAAAACCTTGTTATCCAATAATTTTCAGATTTGCTTTAAAAAACAAAACAAAAAAACCCCCAAAAAACAAAACAAAAAGCAAAACACGTCACATGTTGTTTTTTGATTAGGTTCCAGTTATTTAGTTGCACAAAAAACACAACAATTTTATCCACCTTTTCTAAACTCACAGTCCACAACACCTCATCCCAGCTATCACAAGAGCCAGGGTTACTCTGGTCAGTTTGCCGTTCCTTCACAAGGCTACGACAGAGACAGACAACCATTCATCCTCACATTCACACCTACAGCCATGTATCCTAACATGCATGTCTCTGGCCTGTAGAAGGAAATTGGCTTACTGGGGGAAAAAAACAAGGTCCACAGCCAGCAGGTGGATTTAAACAGAGAACCTTTTATCTAAGAGGTGACACTGGATCATTTTACTGCCCCTAAAATCCTTCTCCTATCATAACTTAGTGAATGAACGGACATAATCATAACTTAAAGACTTAATAGCATCATATCATCTCAACAGAGTTCTTTGCTCTGAGCTTCCAGGCTTACACGTGGTTCACAGAATCTCTAAAAGCAGAATGGGTCTGACGAACTCTGAGTTATGGAAACAAATGCCATCTCTACTTTCAAGATTCGATTTTAAACTTTCCTTTTTGATAAAGCCTATAGTCTGCAGGGGGTCTGCTAACCTGAACCACTGCTTAGGTGTGTTGGTACAAACAGACCTCAGCAAAAGTGCTTGGGGACTTCCTTTGATGCACTCTTGCATTTTGTCTCCTTCAGTTTGTTTTGTCCCATTTGTTTTCATCCTTCTCCCCAAAAGGTTGTGACAGATGGCTGTCTCTCTCTGTTAAAACTGACCTTTTCTTTCTCCCCATATGTGACTGTCATATCCTGGGGATCGACAAACACTGAACTGAAAATATATAATTCCATAATATAAAGCACCGTGAGACAACAGTTGTCCTGAACTAGCAATATATAGAAAAAATTCAAGTGGAAAAAATCCAT